>NC_086452.1:403433756-403643756 GCF_028390025.1 Pseudophryne corroboree
GTCGTTATATTTCTTCCTTAAGTTTTTTACATAAACTGTTGGGTGTAATATCAGGATTTTTTTTTAAGGTCTTTTTGTTGTAATTGAAGTGGGAAATGTAACGTTTCCCGAAAAAGTTAACAAATTCTTCCCTTACTTTAATGCAGAGGGTTGTATTTAAATTGTTAATCCTGTTATGTTATCTTCCCCATACAAACATACAGTTTCTCCAGGTATAGTGATGTAGTAATTCTGCCTACTCTGGTGTTGGCTCCACCTACAGTTGATTTGGTGCCGCCCATGTGAGGCCACTTCCAGAAATATTTCCAGGGCCACTTTTAATCCTCAATCCGTCCCTGGCCTCATCTAATTCAGAAATGCCCATCTGCTGTTGGAAGATAATCGTACAGTAGCTGCCAGTCTCAGAGGGACCTCCTTTTCCCTGCACTCATGATTCCTCTTCCCATTGCCAGCCGCGCAGCCGATCACTGCTGATGAAACGTGAAGCTGCAATGTCCTGATTGTCTGATCATCCATGGTCTGATGTACTGATATTAAATAATCAATATGGTTGTGTTAAAAAAAAATGAATAAAAATAAAAATAAACCAAATAGTGGTTCATAACCATATTCAGTCATTAAAAAAAAATGACAATTTCTGTGCGGTTTTGGACACAATATTCCCCACTTAAGTTGTTAAAACTACACACCATAAGTACACCCTTATAAATTTCCCTCAGTCAGATGGAGCCATGCTAGTCGTGGCTCCATCTGTGCCTGGGCGTGCCCACCCAGGTGTGCCTAACGCCGAGAGCGTCTCCATCCGGCTGGGCATGCATGCCCGTGATGGAGACACGCCCCATTCTCTAGAATGGGAGAGCATCTCCGTTGCGCGCCCAGATGGATATGCTCAGAATGGGAGCGTCTCAGTGCACTCCCAGCATGACTAGGTGGATGGATCGCCTGCCATGGAGCCGCCTCAGATGAGTGCAGCTCCATCTGTATGTGATTTGTGAACAAAAAAATGTACAACTAGTCTATTTTACATACTGTATACCCAGTGACGGACTGGGGCATGTAGGGCCCACCGGGGAATGCAGTGGTAGGGGCCCATGTTAGGGGTGTGGCCAGTCTGCAAGGGGTGTGTGGCCTGCCTCCTCATTGGTTTGACTAACCATTACAGAGTGCAAAGTCTGGGACCCTTCATAAATATGTACAGTAAATTCAGTTGCTGCATGCATGACTATGTATCAGATTAATAACAGATTAATAACAGCAATGCACTGTAGAAAATAGAATGGACCATAGTCCAGTATAAGATAACATATGTATAATGTTTAATTCAGGTGCACAGTCTGGAACCTGATCCTTAGCACAGGAGGTGGATTCCCCTGTACCCTGTGGGCCAGTCCAAGCCTGAGTATACCATTCAAATACTCAGGTTATCCAGGGCATGTATTCAATAATATTGGGGGTGATGGTTAGACCTTCCATACTTCAAAAAGAGTTTCTAATTCTTTAAATATCTTACAGTATGTTGGTCTTTTCTGTTCTCCTTCAAGAATTTACACAAAATACATTGTGCTTAATTATGCAACTTCTGTAATGATATTCTTAATTTTTGTCGTTTGTTGTAATTAATTGCCAGAACACATTGGTCTGCATTAATCCACAATTCAGTGCTGTCTGAAACTCCAATATTCAGTAACTTTTTCTAGTCAAAACAACCTATATTGATTGTGTTTAATGATTTTTTCTTGTTACAGCTGCACTAAAATAGCCTGATTCACAATAACAAGGAGAACAACATGTTGCTCATGAAAGGAATATTCAATACCTCGATACAAAAGACTTACAAGATGAATTCAAATTGTGTTGTGTTAAGCAAAATTCTTTATGATTATTTTTAATAATATAATAGCTTGTAGGTTGTAATGTTAAAAGCTAATTAACTTTGAAGTAAGAAATACCTGGAGTAAAAATTAATTCTGCCATGAAACTTGAGAAACATACAGTATATTGGCTTTGAAATACACTATTATGCAGCAGTCCCACTAAACATATTAGGTGTATTTTGTTTGGGATCTGGACTATAGATCTACAATGTCTAGGTTGACAGTCAATAGGTTGACACCATATGGTCGACATGATTTTGGTCGACATTGACAAAAGGTTGACATAGACAAAAGGTCGACCTATGAAAGGCTGACACTGGAAAAGTTCAACATGGACAAAATGTCAACAGGTTCAAATGGAAGACATGGCAATGGTTGACACACATATGGACGACATGTTTTTGGGAGGCTTTTCATGTTTTTGCCAATGGTTGACAGACATATGGATGACACATGTTTTTGGGGGGCTTTTCATGTTTTTGTACTGTTTCCATCCTTTGCTATGTCACAAATCATAACCTTAAGTAACCTTGTGTCGAGCGAAGCAGAGTGAGTCACTGCACCTATAGCTGGGTGAGCAAACCGAGCCCGCAAGGGCAAACGTTTTTGCATATTGTCGTCCCAGATGGAAAAACTATCCACATTAACCCCAAAAATGCAAAAAAGCATGTCAACCAATTTTGTGTCGACCACTGCCATGTTGACATTTCCACACTGTAGTCCTTTTGTCCATGTCAACAGTCTCCAGTGTCGACCTTTCATAGATCAAACATTTGTTCATATTGACATTTTGTTGATGTCAACCTAATGCATGTCAACCATATGGGGTTGACCTAATGACTGTCGACCTAGACTTTGTAGATCTTCTATACCACACCCATTTTGTTTTTATTATGCTCTAAGAAGTACCTGTATGTTTGTGTTTATAATTTTCCCTTGTTTTGTTTTCGTCTTTGATCAGCTGTTTATTATTTATAGTCTATACAGTGTCATGGACTAAGATATCAACCACAGTCACATAGCAGTGACCGCCTGTGGAAAGAAACTATTCCTACAGTATGTCTAGAAGTTCTTACATTCCATGATCTATAATGCTTACCAGAGAGAAGTAACTGAAGTAAGTCATGACCAGGATGGGATAGGTCTTGCATGATATTGATCGCCTGCTTCCTCACTCTTACCAAATATAATTCCTGAATAGATGGAAGATCAACTCCAATATTTTTTTTTCTGTGGACCTAACTACCTGTTGGAGCCTATTCACATTAAGTTGAGTAGCTGAACCAAACCACATCACTATCGATGTGCAAACAACAGATTGGATTATTGCTGAGTAAAAAAATAATCAGCAATCTCTGAGGTAAGTTAAACTTCCTAAACTTCCGCAAAAAGCACAACCTCTGCTGTGCCTTCCTCACAATAGCGTCAATGTTGGACACCCACCTAAGGTCACAAATAAAAATAGAACCCAAAATTTTAAAGATATTCACCACAGATACCACGCTGTCAGCCATAGTTAGAGGAGACACCGCAGGAGGAACCCTCCGGAAGTTCACTATCATCTCCACTGTTTTAGATGGATTTAGCTCCAAATTATTCCAACTGCACCAAAGGGCCAACTGTTCCACCGCTCATCTATAAGCAGACTCATCTTCCTTTAAGAGTCCAATAACCATGGAATTTTCTGCAAATTTCAAGAGTTTCACTGATGGATTTCAAGAGACGCAGTTGTTTCTGTATAAAGAAGAAAGCAAAGGATAAAAGCACACATCCTTGGGGAGCCCCCATACTGATAAAATTTACCCAACCTCACCTGCTGCTTCCTATCCACCAAAAAATGTACAATCCAATAACAAGTAGATACTGAAAACCCTAAACTGATCAATTTACAATTAACTATTCATGGAACAATTGTGTTGAATGCTGAGCTGCCCACAAACAGGATCCTTGAATATGTACCCGGCACGTCAAGATGTTGCAATATATAATGCAGCCCCATATTGACTACAGCCTCCACCAACCTCTTTGCCTGATAAGAAAACTGCAAGGGGCCCAAGAGGAAACCTGCAGTGTCCTTCAGGTGAGTCAACACCAATCGCTCAAACATTTTTTATGAACACAGATGTCAAAGCAACTGGCCTATAATCATTAAGCCCCATAATAGAAGATTTCTTAGGAACTCTAATGACTGAGTACTTAAATCACTAAAAAACCTCTAATTATTTACATAATCAGTAATGTTGGGTGGCACTCATTGCAGAAAGACCAGCTTAACATTTTCGTCAGAGTGTAAAATACAAATGACACAGGTACTCACCTACTATATATGCCCTACGCAAAATAGCGTCATGAGCATTGTGAGACCCAGTGCCAAAGAGGGACCACTAAATCACCAATGACAAAAGACAGATCTGGCAACTAAGCAACCAAATATAACCGTATCCAACTAAATAGAGCATAACAACAGACAGATAAAAAAGAAAACCCAGAATACATCTTTGAAAGTACACAGGGCATACTGTAAGTAGAGATGTGCACCGGAAATTTTTCGGGTTTTGTGTTTTGGTGTTGGATTCGGTTCCGCAGCCGTGTTTTGGATTCGGACACGTTTTGGCAAAACCTCCCTGAAATTTTTTTGTCGGATTCGGGTGTGTTTTGGATTCGGGTGTTTTTTTTTCAAAAAACCCTCAAAAACAGCTTAAATAATAGAATTTGGGGGTAATTTTGATCCTATAGTATTATTAACCTCAATAACCATAATTTCCACTCATTTCCAGTCTATTCTGAACACCTCACACCTCACAATATTATTTTTAGTCCTAAAATTTGCACCGAGGTCGCTGGATGACTAAGCTAAGCGACCCAAGAGGGCGGCACAAACACCTGGCCCATCTAGGAGTGGCACTGCAGTGTCAGACAGGATGGTACTTCAAAAAATTGGCCCCAAACAGCACATGATGCAAAGAAAAGAGAAAAAGAGGTGCACTGTGGTCGCTGGATGGCTAAGCTAAGCGACACAAACACCTCGATATCAGGAATTATTCGTTCTAATCAATTGTATTATTGGTCCAAATCACTGGAAGAAAATGACAAAATCACTGGAATTATTCGTTCTAATCAATGGTATTATTGGTCCAAATCACTGGAAGAAGATGACAAAATCACTGGAATTAAATGGCAGTAATGTCGGGAATTATATCAAATGGCAGTACCACTGGACATATACGGAAGTGTCAGACAGGATGGCACTTAAAAAAATAGTCCCCAAACAGCACATGATGCAAAGAAAAGAGAAAAAGAGGTGCACTGTGGTCGCTGGATGGCTAAACTAAGCGACACAAACACCTCAATATCACAGGAATTATTTGTTCTAATCAGTGGTATTATTGGTCCAAATCACTGGAAGAAAATGACAAAATCACAGGAATTATTCCTTCTAATCAATGGTATTATTGGTCCAAATCACTTGAAGAAAATGACAAAATCACAGGAATTATTCGTTCTAATCAATGGTATTAATGGTCCAAATCACTGGAAGAAAATGACAAAATCACTGGAATTATTTGGCAAGATCACTGTAATTAATAATTATAAATCACAGATATTAATTGGTAAAATCTCGCTATCGCCTGCCTAGTGAAGTGGAATCTAGATGGGATTTTGTATCGGGGACACAATAACTTCAATTGTCTAAATCCCACTGCACTAATGGCGGAAAACGGGCACACGTCTAACAGCGCACTGATTATACTGAGAACTGATTATACTGATCACTGATGATACTACGGAGAACTGACACTGAGCAGCGAGAACAACACTGGACTATTGTACTGTAGTATACTGGTCCCCACAATGCAGCAAAGATATTGAGCACTGATCCGGAGAATAGAACTGAGCCTCACACGGAGCTGCAAGATACAGCAATGGCCTACTGTACTGTACTACTATATACTGTTGGTCACCACAATGCTGCACTGTACTACTATATACTGGTCACAACAATGCAGCACAGATATGGATACTAGAAGTGACACGGAGCTGCAAGATACAGCAATGGCCTACTGTGCTGTACTATATGTATACTGCTGGTCACCAAAATGCTGCACTGTCCTGCTATATACTGCTCACAATAATGCAGCACAGATATGGATAGTATACTTGACACAGAGCTGCAAGATACAGCAATGGCCTACTGTACTGTACTATATGTATACTGCTGGTCACAAAAATGCTATACTGCTCACAATAATGTAGCACAGAGATAGTATACTTGACACAGAGCTGCAAGATACAGCAATGGCCTACTGTACTGAACTATGGGGGTAATTCCAAGTTAATTGCAGCAGGAAATTTTTTAGCAGTTGGGCAAAACCATGTGCACTGCAGGGGAGGCAGATATAACATGTGCAGAGAGAGTTAGATTTGGGTGTGGTGAGTCCAATCTGCAATCTAAATTGCAGTGTAAAAATAAAGCAGCCAGTATTTACCCTGCACAGAAACAAAATAACCCACCCAAATCTTACTCTCTCTGCACATGTTATATCTGCCTCCCCTGCAGTGCACATGGTTTTGCCCAACTGCTAAAAAAAATTCCTGCTGCGTTCAACTTGGAATTACCCTCTATATGTATACTGCTGGTGACCAAAATGCTGCACTGTCCTACTATATACTGATCACAATAATGCAGCACAGAGATAGTATACTTGACACAGAGCTGCAAGATACAGCAATGGCCTACTGTACTGTACTATATGTATACTGCTGGTCACCAAAATGCTGCTCTGTCCTACTATATACTGCTCACAATAATGTAGCACAGATATGGATAGTATACTTGACACAGAGCTGCAAGAAACAGCAATGGCCTACTGTACTGTACTACTATAATTATATACTGGTGTTCCCCAGTCCCCACAATGCAGCACACTGAGCACAGATACGGAGCATTTTCAGGCAGAGAACGTAGATATTTTCAGCACACTGAGCACAGATATTTGCAGCACACTGAGCACAGATATTTGCAGCACACTGAGCACAGATATTTGCAGCACACTGAGCACAGATTACGGAGCTTTTCAGGGAGAGAATGCAGCCACGTCCTCTCTGTTCAATCTCCAATGCATGAGTGAATATGGCAGCGACGCGCGGCTCTTTATATAGAATACGAATCTCGCGAGAATCCGACAGCGGGATGATGACATTCGGCCGCGTTTGGGTTAACCGAGCAAGGCGGGAAGATCCGAGGCTGCCTCGGAACCGTGTAAAATAGGTGAAGTTCGGGGGGGTTCGGATCTCGAAGAACCATACCTGCTCAACTCTAACTGTAAGATATAGATGCACGTCAGATGAAAAGGAAAAAAGAAAAAAGGGGAAGGGGAAAAAAGACAAAAGCATGTAAATATTAGAGAGCGTAAACTCAAACACTTGTTCAGGTGCACTGATCAACAGGAAATGCAAAAGAAAGTGCACTATAAAAAAAATACAAGATTCTTTAAGTCTTCTTGGGAACATGGGTTCTAAATGATGGCTCCAGTGACATTACTATCTCAGCAGCGTTTGGGAGCAATTCCTCTCTCAATGCAGGTGCAATGTGGTCAAGGAAGCCAGGTTATAGTGTGCTTCACTGAAGTGTCTAGAGACAGGGTGTTCACTTTCCAGAGAGTACCGATGCCCTAATTGTAGATCAGTGGACATTCATCCTTCCTTGAAGGCACTCTCGGCCTTACTCACATATAGGCGAACGCATGAGCAACTGCTTAGATAAATCACAAACTTTGTAGTGTGTGACCTTATGTCAAATCTTATACTTATTGCCTGTGTAAGGATGAAAGAAAGTGCCATTTGCAACACTTTGAATGTTGTGAAATTCACGCATTTAAAACAGCCTGGTACTCTCTCTCGGTTCAACAAATCAGGGCTAGACACAAAGACATCTGCTAAGGGTGGCTAGTCTCCCAGTAATATGGAATCTTCCTACATTAAATGACCTTTAGGGGTATGCACATTAGCCCAGATTGGTGACCCTATCTACGCTAAACCCGGCTCAGTGGCCAAAAGAAAAGGATGCGGGGTCAGATGTTCACCAGTACCAATATCGAAGTGATTTTTAATTTATCACCCTGGACACTTACACAGATGGAAAATAGAGTACTCTCTAAAGATCTGAATTTTGTACCAACAAACACATTTGATTCCTTTAAATGGAAGTTCGAGATTTACAAGCTAAGGATGTTTTTCAACCAAAAGTGACTACAAATTTCACTAGAAACATGGACAAATCAATAGTGCCATAAGTGTTACATAAATGGTCTAATTTTCACTGAAGTTCCACAAATGCTTCTATTAAAACATACTGTCATATGGTGGAAAAGGAAGTCCTACAGTCTGTCTAGAATAAACATTCTGCTCATCTAAATTTAACCAAGCATTAATGGCAGGCTTTATAGTCTATGAATCATTCTACCAATATCACCATAAAATAGGCTGATAAAAGCCAGTCTATTGTAATCCAGAATTTGGATGACTACACCTCTGAAATTGATAAACAACTTAACGATAATACCCCCTCTTGTCAGGTAATCCTACAGCCGAGTTCAAGAATGAGAACGAGTACAAGATCAACTAGTTCCCTCTACATTTAAAGAAACATTGATCATGGGTTTTACGATCAAACCATTTTTCTATTTACTCCTGAAGATTCACAAGGACAGTAAGGCTCCCTCTATAAGGCCAATTATTTTGGCAAAAGGACTGCTGTACTAACCAATCTTTGTGTTCTTAGACTCCCTTTTACAACCTGGTGCCCAAGCTAAAGCCAATTATTTAAAGGACATGAAAAACTTATATACATGCATGCCCCATGATTTGGGTCTGTTGGTGGTGCATTAGTTGATTTTACATAATCCTCTTTACAAGGGTCCAGAAAGCGACTTCTTCTTACATTTGTTGAAACTTACACTAAAACACAACGATTTTACATTCAGTGGCTCCTTCTATTTGCAGCTCCAAGGTTGCACCATGGGGTCAAATGTCAACCCATCCATGGCTAACAGTTTTATGCATGGGGTCAAAGGAAAACTTTTTTTTTTCAATATTAATTTTTATTATTTTGTAGTTGACCAAAAGCTAATGGGAGTGGGCTACATAATAGAAAAAAGGGGGGGAAGGGGTTGGGGGGGTACACATACTATTCAACATGTACATAATTGCGCATACATTATTAAGAAAATCAACAAACAGTAAAAACACGTGAAGTCAAATCCTTCCAACATCAGTTACGTGTTAGTTTGTCAAACTAAGTTTCTATGTGTCGTGAATGTGTATGATATCTGGCGGCCGACCATGCCAGTAGGTAGACCACGAATACCAGCGAAGAAGATGACAGGATGGGGTAGAGGAATAGGCAACTCCTGCTGTTTCAAATTCACAATGAGAGTGTACAGCCATTTCTATCGCCGTTATATGGGGGACCCCGGAGGAGCGCCACTGACAGGCAATTAGAAGTTTGGTGGAGATAAGTATATGGCCCAGGACATATTGATCGCCCAGCGACAAGTCGCCGTAATAGAGGTGGAGGAGAGACAGTCGTGGGTGTGGAGTTAGATGGGCCTAACACCAAGCCTATAAGGTGAAAGACAGAGTTATAAAGCTGGGCAAGCGCTGGGCACTCCCAGAAAATATGTAATAAAGTTCCGACATTACCACAGTTGCGCCAACAGAGATTAGCTGTGGAGGGTTGCATCCAGAGCCGGCCCCAACCAATATGATGCCCTAGGCAAGATTTTGGCTGGTGCACCCTAGCACAACCGCTGGTTCCCCTCTGAACTTGCACCTCTTTCCCAGCAACATCACCCCTCACTCATAGCAGTCCTTATTTTGGGGTTTGTACCCCCAATATTTTAAATAGGAACAGTTTGCACATTTTGCGCACAGCCCAAAACGGGGTGTGCTTTTGCTGGCAAGTGGCATGGCCCCACAATAGTAACCCCAATTTCAATTACGCCACACAGTACTGCAACTTTATTCACATTTGATCATGCGATAGTGTCCATAATTCATATTACATCCCACAGTAGTATCACTTTACCTTAAACGTTACTCCTCACAGTAGAGCCCCTTATTCACATTACGTCACACTGAATTGCTCCTTATTCACATTACACCATACCCTATTGCTCTTTATTCGCATTAGACAACAGAGTAGTGCCCTTTCTATATGCAACGCCACATAGTAGAGCACCTTATACACATAGTGCCGCACATTAGTAATGCATTTATACACATAATTCCACACAGTAATGCCCCTTACACATACACTATGAGACACATTATTAATGTCATTATAAACATAATGCGCCTTACACATTATGACAACCTTTATTAATGCCCTTTTACACATAATGTCACTTACACATATGCCGCACATTATTAATGCCCTTATACACATAATGACACACACAGTGCCCCCTACACATTTGCTGCACATTATTAATGCCCCTATACACATAATGACACACATACAGTAGTACCCTCTTACACATATGCCGCACATTATTAATGCCCTTATACACATAATGACACACATAGTGCCCCTTACACATATGTTGCACATTATTAATGCATTTTTACATGACATACATAATGCTCCTTACACATATTCCGAACACTACTGCACAACCAACCCACTCACATGCACACAGCCCTCACACTGCCACTAACACTGTGACTTCTGCCTCTGCTTGGATACAGATGTGTCCTCATAAATCTTGCCTCAATGCTAATGTCGGGCACCTTTTTTATGAAAATGCATCTTATTTGCATTGCTATGTGGCTAGGATGCACAAGCAGCTTCTGCTGATTAAAATTATATGCAGCATGCCTATATATTGTGTGAGAATATAGGCATGCCACATATCATTTTAATCAGCAGAAGCTGCTGATGCCCCTAGGCATATCAAATGCCCTAGGCAATTGCCTAGTTTGCCTATGCCTATGGCCGGCTCTGGTTGCATCGCATGTAAGCGGGACGGGGTGAAATACAGACGGTGGAGAAGTTTATAAAATAATTCTATATGTGAAATACATTTAGATACTTTACAGCAGGTTTGGAAAAATCGTCTCCCATTCCTCCTCCAAGACGGAGCATCTAAGGTCCGTCTCCCATTTCAATTGAAAGGGGGCTTTCTGTAGTGGTTGGGGGTTGATAATATAGTTATACCATTTAGTGATGCCTCCCCTGCCCTCCCCAGTATCAAGGAAACTTCGGATAAGCTTAGACAATGGGGATAGGGTGTGGGGGGGATGGGAAGCCCCGTGAAGCCAATGTCTAAGTTGCAAATATTTATAAAATTACCCATGCGGCAATGAGAATCTTTCCTGTATTTGGGCAAAAGTAAGCATGGTATTGTCTACCATTATATCATGTAGGGACAGAATTCCCCTTGATGTCCAGGAGTCGAATCTCAGGTCAGGAATTAGGGAAGCTATGCCTGTCAGTGAGAGGGCAGGGGTGGGGAGGATTATATCATTTCCTCTAAGCACCACTTCCAACCAAGCCTTCCGAGTAGATTGGACAGTGAGAGATCTAGCGGTTAATAATTTGCCCTCCGTCTTCAGGAGCAGCAGAACATCTGTCAGGAGAAGTGGGGCAACAAGCCCTTGTTCGAGATAGACCCATGATTTATGTGCGGGGTGTGAGTACCAAGCTCCTATTTGTGCAAGTTGGCATGCTAATTGATAGAAGTGTATATCTGGGTATGCCAGACCTCCCTCTCGTTTGGGCCGGATCATCATTTTCCTGGCTAGTCTTGGTTTCCTACCTTTCCATACATAGGAGTTGAATATAGCATTAAATTTAGACAGAAGATAGTTAGGTAGGAGAATAGGGATGGCCCGAAATAGATACATAAGCCTGGGGAGAACCGTCATCTTCTGTGCTGCTATTCGCTCTAACCATGAAACATGTTGCATCATCCAGTCGGAGACCAGATTGGTAAATTTACGTAATAGCAGGGGACAGATTGCGGAGATCAAATCGTCTATATTCTGGGTAATATAAATCCCCAGATATTTGAGGCTTCTATCCTGCCAGGAATACGAATAAGTAGCTTTCAACGCGGATAAGAGGGGAGAGCAGAAAGTTAATAGGGAGTGCCTCCGTTTTGGTATTATTAAGTTTGTAATAAGATACCGCAGAATATTCAGTCAAGAGTGTGTGTAAAGCTTGCAGGGAAATAGCGGGATTAGTGAGTGTCAAGAGGACATCGTCCGCAAAGAGACATATTTTATGAGATTTTCCTGAATAATCTACACCTTTAATTAGGGTTGAAGATCTGATATTCTCAGCTAGAGGTTCTATTGCCAGAGCAAACACTAGCGGGGACAGAGGGCACCCTTGACGCGTGCCATTCGTGATCCAAAAGGAAGGAGAGAGGAGTCCATTCACACACACTCTTGCCGAAGATTTAGAATATAAAGCCAAAATGGAGGTGAGTACTCTGCCAGTAAGTCCAAACTTACATAGTACCGTCTGAAGATATCCCCAATGGAGGCGATCGAACGCCTTCTCCACGTCCAGCGAAAGTAACAATAAAGGAGCGTCTGAAGTAGTGAAGGCGTCCATCACATTTATTACTCGTCTAGTATTATCGGGGGATTGTCTGCCAGGGACAAATCCAACCTGATCACTATGAACGAGAGAGGGGAGGAGAGGGTTGAGTCTGTTGGCTACTAGTTTTGCATAAATTTTTAAATCTGTATTTAGTAGAGCTATGGGGCAATAGTTAGGCATCATAGCAGGGTTCTTCCCTGGTTTGGGAAAGGCAACTACACAAGCCTCCAACATTTCTACCGGGAAGCTCCCGACAGATGAGGCATGATTATAGACAGTGTCTAGAATAGGGGTAAGGGAGTCTTTGAAGCATTTATAAAATGTATTTATGAACCCGTCAGGGCGTGGCGCTTTATCCAACGGGAGTGAGTCAATCACTTGATTAATTTCTGTATGGGACCAGGGTCGGTTTAAAGCCTGCAGGGTGGTTGGGTCAAGGGAGGGGAGATGCATATCCTTCAAAAAGGCTGCAATAGTAGTTGCTGTGGGTTGTGGGATAGATGTATCGTCTTTCAAGTTGTAGAGGGTGGAGTAGTATGTGGCAAAGGCATCCGCAATTGCAGTCGGGTCTTGTTTAAATTGATAATGGACTTCACCCTCTCCTTAGCAGTCTTCCCCCTCAACTTGCGGGGCAAGCATTCTACCAGCCCTATCCCCTTGCATATAGAACCTTTGTCGCAGTCGGAAAATATTTTTGTGAACCTCAGTTAGGGCCAATTTATCTCATCTCTGACCCGAATTAGGTCACGATATATTTTCTTATTAGACGGGTTCGTCTTAAGTTGGGTTTCTAAATCTTTAAGGCAGGTTTCGAGTTATATCTGTTGTTCACGGGAGGTTCTACGGATTTAGGCAGCTGCCTGGATTGCTGCTCCCCTAACCACCACTTTAAGGGCACACCAGTGCGTTAATATGGAAGTGTCAGCTGGGATATTGGTTTTGATATATATGGGGAAAGGGCTTGCGTAATACTGTAGATCATTTAGTGTCCGCATTTGTGAGGAGATAGTATCCAAGACGCCATAGGGTAGGTGAGGTCTTAGTGTGTCGGAGGTTCCAATGGATAGAGAGGGCAGAATGATCGGACCATGATACTGGCAGGATAGAAGCCTTCGATATCTGTTGAAGGGTCCACTTATCTGATACTGCTAGGTCGATCCTAGAGAAATAACCATGTACCGGGGAGAGATAACGAGTAATCCCTACAGGCCGGATTTTTGGCCCTCCAGACATCGTAGAGGTCATACTCATGTAAATATTCCGGAAGGAATGGGAGTTATCTCGGAGCAAGCTTGCAATGGAGGCAGGACGGGTTGAGGATCTATCTACCGTGGGGTCAGGGACCATGTTAAAATCCCCCAGCAATAACAAAGCACCCGATAGGTGCGTCTGAAGGGTTTTAAAGAATTTCCTAAAGAAGGGTATTTGTTTGGTGTTAGGTGCATACAGCGTGGCTATAGTGACTGGCTTGTCCTCCAGTTTACCTGTCAGGATGAGGTATCTACCTTCCTGGTCCGAAATTTGATGGTCTAGAGAGAAATCGCATGTACTAGAAAAAAAGAAAGCTACCCCTGCTTTTTTCTTAGGACCGTTGGACATATAACAGGTGGGAAATTTGTTGTCTTTAAGGGAGGGTGGTGAGATAGACATGAAGTGGGTCTCTCGTAAGGCCACTATGTGTGCTTTACATTTTGTGAAGTGGTTTAGGGCTAGTCGCCGTTTGTTGGGAGAATTCAGCCCTTTCACGTTCAAGGAGAGAACTTTAACCATTAGGCATCTCAGGTGACAATGCTAAAATCAATCTACAAACATAAACTTTATAACAAGACATACAAGAATACATGTGTACCAAAACTTGGAAAGACAGGAAGAAGGGGAGAAATAGCAAAGGAAGAAAACATAGTAGGCACCACAAGGATGCCAAACAAGGTTGCCTAAATAGGCAACACATGGGGTCGTGGTGTGGGGAGATACCCTCCTTCACTCCTATAAAAATCAGCATATAACAGCAATATCAAGGAGACATAGAATAAGTGGTAGTTCCCGGACAATGCATGGGGTCATCGTAGATAGTGGTAGAATAGACAAGGACAAAAAAAAAGATATGGGCTTAGCTATCTTGGGTGGAAGAAAGACAGAGGTAGCCCATAGGGTGTTAACAGTAAAAGATTAAAGGTATACATGGGACAGTAAGGTCATGGAAAAGATAACACAGTGTGTACAACCGTAACTGAACTTATACCTCACGAATATATTTAGAAATACCATGCTCAGTTACTACCATAAGCATTGACCGGGGGAAAAGAATAACGGCCTACACCAATGCAGAGATGAATAAGGAAATCAAGTCCAGCATTGACATACGACCTGGTTGTAGCAGCGGTTCTCATAGTGAGTTGCCGGCAATTGACCACTCTTGAGCCAGTTTGAGGGTTTTAAGAGCCTTTTCGTATGTATCCTCCAATTTCCAAGAATCCAAAAGTTTCAATCCAGGCTCCGGCGTGGTTATTGTATTTGTAACGCCGTTCCGTCTGACAAGTAGTTTGGTCGGGAATCCCCAGCGATAGAGAATGTCAGCTCTCCTTAGTGCCGCAGTCACCAGAAAGAATGAGCGTCGCATAGACAGAGTAGCCGCTGAAAGGTCTCTGTATACTTGTAGACCTTTTTGCATACATTTTTAAATCTGTATTTAGTAGAGCTATGGGGCAATAGTTAGGCATCATAGCAGGGTTCTTCCCTGGTTTGGGAAAGGCAACTACACAAGCCTCCAACATTTCTACCAGGAAGCTCCCGACAGATGAGGCATGATTATAGACAGTGTCTAGAATAGGGGTAAGGGAGTCTTTGAAGCATTTATAAAATTTATTTATGAACCCGTCAGGGCCTGGCGCTTTATCCAACGGGAGTGAGTCAATCACTTGATTAATTTCTGTATGGGACCAGGGTCGGTTTAAAGCCTGCAGGGTGGTTGGGTCAAGGGAGGGGAGATGCTTATCCTTCAAAAAGGCTGCAATAGTAGTTGCTGTGGGTTGTGGGATAGATGCATCGTCTTTCAAGTTGTAGAGGGTGGAGTAGTATGTGGCAAAGGAATCCGCAATTGCAGTCGGGTCTTGTTTAAATTGATAATGGACTTCACCCTCTCCTTAGCGGTCTTCCCCCTCAACTTGCAGGCAAGCATTCTACCAGCCCTATCCCCTTGCATATAGAACCTTTGTCGCAGTCGGAAAAAAAATTTTGAACCTCAGTTAGGGCCAATTTATCTCATCTCTGACCCGAATTAGGTCACGATATATTTTCTTATTAGACGGGTTCGTCTTAAGTTGGGTTTCTAAATCTTTAAGGCTGGTTTCGAGTTATATCTGTTGTTCACGGGAGGTTCTACGGATTTAGGCAGCTGCCTGGATTGCTGCTCCCCTAACCACCACTTTAAGGGCACACCAGTGCGTAAATATGGAAGTGTCAGCTGGGATATTGGTTTCGATATATATGGGGAAAGGGCCTGCGTAATACTGTAGATCGTTTAGTGTCCGCATTTGTGAGGAGATAGTATCCAAGACGCCATAGGGTAGGTGAGGTCTTAGTGTGTCAGAGGTTCCAATGGATAGAGAGGGCAGAATGATCGGACCATGATACTGGCAGGATAGAAGCCTTCGATATCTGTTGAAGGGTCCACTTATCTGATACTGCTAGGTCGATCCTAGAGAAAGAACCATGTACCGGGGAGAAATAACGAGTAATCCCTACAGGCCGGATTTTTGGCCCTCCAGACATCGTAGAGGTCATACTCGTGTAAAATATTCCGGAAGGAATTGGAGTTATCTCGGAGCAAGCTTGCAATGGAGGCAGGACGGGTTGAGGATCTATCTACCGTGGGGTCAGGGACCATGTTAAAATCCCCCAGCAATAACAAAGCGCCCAATCGGTGCATCTGAAGGGTTTTAAAGAATTTCCTAAAGAAGGGTATTTGTTTGGTGTTAGGTGCATACAGCGTGGCTATAGTGACTGGTTTGTCCTCCAGTTTACCTGTCAGGATGAGGTATCTACCTTCCTGGTCCGAAATTTGATGGTCTAGAGAGAAATCGCATGTACTAGAAAAAAATGAAAGCTACCCCTGCTTTTTTCTTAGGACCGTTGGACATATAACAGGTGGGAAATTTGTTGTCTTTAAGGGAGGGTGGTGAGATAGACATGAAGTGGGTCTCTTGTAAGGCCACTATGTGTGCTTTACATTTTGCGAAGTGGTTTAGGGCTAGTCGCCGTTTGTTGGGAGAATTCAGCCCTTTCACGTTCAAGGAGAGAACTTTAACCATTAGGCATCTCAGGTGACAATGCTAAAATCAATCTACAAACATAAACTTTATAACAAGACATACAAGAATACATGTGTACCAAAACTTGGAAAGACAGGAAGAAGGGGAGAAATAGCAAAGGAAGAAAACATAGTAGGCACCACAAGGATGCCAAACAAGGTTGCCTAAATAGGCAACTGTTAGGGTCTCCTGCCCTGTGCTGCCACGTCATCATGGCAACCGGGAGACAAGTGCTAGTGGAGTAACCTGAGCGCAGCTGATACTCCGGTTCGGGTCTTTTGCTGTGCAGTGGTTATAGGCTCTGTGCACGGCAGGGGATCCGGTGCTGGTTTTTGTGCTCACAGTCTGTGAGGTCTGAGTGGGGCGTGGACAGCACCTGCTTTATAAGGCCTCTTTTCAGGGTAAGCAGATGCTGCTGAATCTTTGTTGGTTAGTCAGTTCATGAAAGTTAGCCAGTACTGTGTAGCTTTGTATTTGTTTGTTGCTTACTGCAAATAGGCCTGGGGATTTGGTATTACACTCTGCCAATCCAGACCTAGCAGTAAGACTGGAGTCAGTCGTTTAGCTTGCTGGGGTTCTGTTACTACTCTGTGAACTTAGCAAGTTTGCGGCTGTATTCTAAGACTTGCCTGTCTAATCCTGTCTCACTGTGCTAGGTGTCAGGGGTCAGTTTAGTGGCAGTAAGCTAAAACCTGTGCACTGCAAGTGAGAAATAGGATTGTGGAGACTCTCCTTGTGTCTATCATTCCATCTCTGACCAAGGAGTTTACTGCCACACCCGTTGGTAACCCTTTAGGGTTTTGCTGTTGCCCTTAGCAACAGCATTTCGGGTTCTCTACGTATTAAAACACAACATCTTGCTTTTTCCATCTGTGCAGTTCTAATACAAGGGAGATACCCAGTTCCTTAGCCTCTGGGCTTCTCTGTTCACTTTGTGTGCATTTTGTTACCCTATTACCTTCTGTGTAAGTTATGTCATATTCCCCAGTTTGTCTGTGAGTCCATTTGTTTTGCATAACAGTTCAAACACCAGTACATTCCTGCAGACACTGGAGTGCATAACAGTTCTGACACCAGTACTTTCCTGCAGGCACTGGTGTGCATAACATATTCAGCAGCCTAATACTCCTGTTGAAATTTTGTGGGAATATGGAGCATACCCCTCAAAATACGTTGCAACAGGTGGTCGATCAGGTGCAGGTCCTGACTCGACAATTTAATGATTTGTCCATTAAAATGCACACCTCCCAGGCTGCTGGCGGAGCTCCCGCAGCAGCAGCACCTGCAGGGGTTAAGGAGCCGAAAGTAAATCTCCCGGATCGTTTTTCTGGAGATCGCTCGCAGTTCTTTTGTTTCAAGGAGAGCTGCAAGCTATACTTCCGGCTTAGGCCTCAGTCTTCTGGGTCGGAGATTCAGCGGGTGGGCATAGTGATTTCCTTGCTACAAGGAGACCCACAGGTCTGGGCATATGGGTTGCAGCCTGACTGTCCGTCGCTTAAAAGTGTTGATGCTTTTTTTACGGCACTGGGCATGTTGTATGATGACCCTGACAAGACGGCCTCAGCCGAGGCTCAGATTTCGATCCTTAAGCAAGGGCGAAGGCCAGTTGAGGTTTACTGTACGGAGTTTCGGAGGTTGGCCCATGATACCCAGTGGAATGACCCAGCCCTGAGACACCAGTACCGAAGAGGTCTTTCTAACCAGATAAAGGACCAACTGGTACAATATCCCTTGCCTGATAGCTTGGATCAGCTCATGCAGTTATCCATCCGGGTGGATAGACGGCTGAGAGAGCGTAGGCTTGAAAGGGAGACTGAGATTTCCTTCCTTCCCAAGGGAACCTCAGACTCTGAGGAATTTTCTGAGGAGCCTATGCAGATTGGGGCTACCCGCCTCTCCTCACGTGAGAAGACGCGGAGGAGACAGCAGGGGTTGTGTTTGTACTGTGGGAATAAAGGTCATGTGGTAGTATCATGCCCAGAAAAGCCGGAAAACTTCAGGGCCTGAGGGTGATGGGAAATATCCTGTCAGGCCAGAAGTCAGAATTTCCCAAGAAGACTTTTATCATTCCGGTGACCTTGAAGATCCTCGGTCAAACTGTCAAGACTGAGGCCTTTGTGGACAGTGGGGCCGACGGGGTTTTTATGGACCGCCAATTCGCCCTGAAACACTCTGTTCCCTTAGTACCCTTGGCATCGGAAATTGAGATTTGTGGGTTAAACGGGGAACCATTATCCCAAGGTAAAATTACCTCTTGCACTAGCCAGATTTCTTTGTTTATTGGAGCCACACACTCTGAAAAATTGTCCTTTTATGTGACTGTCTGTACTTTTGCCCCATTGGTGTTGGGGTTACCCTGGTTAAGGGCCCACAATCCTCAATTTGACTGGGTCTCTGGGGAGATTCTTAGTTGGGGTACTGATTGTTTCAGGAGTTGCTTGAGCCTTCCAGTCAGGCTCTCGCAGCTAAGTTTGCCAGGATTGCCAGGGTGTTATGCAGATTTTGCGGACGTGTTCTCCAAAAAAGTTGCAGAGGTACTACCTCCCCATCGCCCCTATGACTGTGCCATTGATTTGTTGCCAAATGCTAAGCTTCCCAAGAGCAGGTTGTACTCCCTGTCACGTCCTGAGACTCAGGCTATGGCAGAGTACATTCAGGAGAACTTGGCTAAGGGATTTATCAGACCTTCACAGTCTCCAGTTGGGTCGGGGTTCTTCTTCGTGGGTAAAAAGGACGGTTCGTTGCGACCCTGCATCGACTTCAGGGAATTGAACCGTATCACGATTAAAAACTCATACCCACTGCCTCTCATTTCGGTCTTGTTTGACCAGCTTCGTACTGCCACCATTTTTTCTAAGATTGACCTACGCGGTGCGTACAATCTAATCCAAATAAGAGAGGGGGATGAATGGAAGACTGCCTTTAATACCCACTCAGGGCATTATGAATATTTGGTGATGCCTTTTGGGCTCTGTAATGCCCCGGCAGTCTTCCAGGATTTCATGAATGATGTGCTCAGGGAATATTTGGATAGATTCTTAGTTGTATACTTAGATGACATCCTAATCTTCTCCCATTCCCTGGAGGAACATCGGAAGCATGTACGCTTAGTCCTCCAGAAACTCAGAGACCACCGGCTTGGGGCGAAGCTGGAGAAGTGCGAATTTGAAGTTCAGCAAATCGCATTTCTAGGATATATTATCTCCCCAGAAGGTTTCCAAATGGAGGGTTCCAAGGTACAGGCAGTCCTGGATTGGGTGCAGCCCACTAGTTTGAAGGCGCTTCAGCGTTTCCTGGGCTTTGCGAATTTTTATAGACGATTTATCGCTGGATTTTCGTCTATAGTGGCGCCCTTGGTGGCACTCACTAAGAAAGGGGCGGATGTTGCTCACTGGTCTTGTGAGGCTAAAGCGGCTTTTGCCCGTCTCAAAAGGGCATTTGTTTCGGCCAAGGTGCTGCGACACCCAGATCCAGAGCGTCCTTTTGTGGTGGAGGTGGATGCCTCTGAGATGGGTATTGGGGCAGTGCTTTCTCAGATGGGAGTGTCTGATAATCGCCTTCATCCCTGTGCTTACTTTTCCCGTAAATTTTCGCCTGCCGAGATGAATTATGACGTGGGTAACCGGGAATTGTTGGCTATTAAGGATGCACTCGAGGAGTGGAGACACTGGCTTGAGGGGGCTAAGTTTGTGGTCTCAATTCTCACTGACCATAAGAATCTGGCATATTTAGAGTCAGCGAAGCGTCTCAATGCCAGGCAGGCACGATGGGCTTTGTTTTTTGCTCGCTTTAATTTTTTGATAACATATCGCCCTGGGTCAAAAAACATCAAGGCTGATGCGCTCTCGCGGAGTTTTGCTCCAATCCAGGAGACCACCGAGGAGCCGTTGCCCATTGTTTCCCCATCATGTATTAAAGTGGGCATTACCCAGGACCTCTTATCATTAGTCCTTAGAGCACAGGAGCAGGCTCCTCCAGACCTTCTGGTAGGTCTTTTGTTTGTGCCTCCTAGGTTAAGACAGCGAGTGTTCCTGGAATTCCATGCCAAGAAGTCGGCAGGTCACCCGGGTATTGCCAGAACTCGGGAGTTGCTATCTAGGGCGGTGTGGTGGCCCTCGGTGGCTAAGGATGTGGATCAGTGGGTTCGGGCATGTGACATCTGTGCCCGAAATAAGACTCCTAGAGGGGTTCCTGTTGGCCCATTACATCCACTCTCTATCCCATCTAAGCCATGGACCCACATTTCAATGGATTTTGTGGTGGACTTGCCCAAATCCTCAGGGATGACAGCCATCTGGGTTGTCGTTGACAGGTTTTCAAAGATGGCGCACTTCGTTCCACTGGTTGGGCTGCCATCAGCCAGACGCCTGTCTGAATTATTTATGCTGCATGTTGTGCGTCTCCACGGGTTGCCACTTGATGTGGTCTCTGACCGCGGATCCCAGTTTGTGGCCAAATTCTGGAGGGCATTTTGTTCTGATCTCCAGATTTCTGTCAGCTTGTCGTCAGGCTACCATCCGCAGTCTAATGGGCAGACTGAAAGGGTGAACCAGTCCTTGGAGCAGTTCCTCAGGTGTTATGTCTCCAAGTGTCAGACTGACTGGGTTGCTCATCTGTCCATGGCGGAGTTTGCCTATAACAACGCGGCTCACTCTGCTACAGGGATCTCTCCCTTCCTTTGTGTGTATGGGCATCATCCTAAGGCCAATTCTTTTGACCCCCTGGACTCCACGCCTGGTGGTTCCTCTGTGGTTTCGGTCCTTAGAGGTATTTGGCGGAAAGTGAAGAAAGCCCTTGTGTCTGTGTCATTAGTGACCAAAAGGGTTTTTGATAAGCGGAAAAGACCCTGCAGCTTCAAATTAGGAGACTTCGTCTGGTTGTCTACCAAGAATTTGAAGTTGAGACAGCCATCTCATAAGTTAGGGCCCCGGTTCATCGGCCCTTATAAGATCACCAGGGTTATCAATCCGGTGGCATTTCAGTTAGATCTGCCCCGTTCTTTGGGTATCAATAAAACATTTAATTGTTCCCTTTTAAAACGGGCGATTAGTAATCCTTCTTCCAGTGGAAGACCTTCCCCTCTTCTGATACGTGGCCAGAGGGAGTTTGTTGTTGAAAGGATTCTTGACTCCAAGGTGGTTCGGGGTCGGCTGTCATTTTTGGTGCACTGGAAGGGGTATGGCCCGGAGGAGCGGTCGTGGGTGCGCAGTTGTGATCTTCATGCCCCCAGACTGATACGCTCTTTCTTCTCGCAGTTCCCCGATAAACCCGGTGGTAGGGGTTCTTTGACCCCTCGTCAGAGGGGGGGTACTGTTAGGGTCTCCTGCCCTGTGCTGCCACGTCATCATGGCAACCGGGAGACAAGTGCTAGTGGAGTAACCTGAGCGCAGCTGATACTCCGGTTCGGGTCTTTTGCTGTGCAGTGGTTATAGGCTCTGTGCACGGCAGGGGATCCGGTGCTGGTTTTTGTGCTCACAGTCTGTGAGGTCTGAGTGGGGCGTGGACAGCACCTGCTTTATAAGGCCTCTTTTCAGGGTAAGCAGATGCTGCTGAATCTTTGTTGGTTAGTCAGTTCATGAAAGTTAGCCAGTACTGTGTAGCTTTGTATTTGTTTGTTGCTTACTGCAAATAGGCCTGGGGATTTGGTATTACACTCTGCCAATCCAGACCTAGCAGTAAGACTGGAGTCAGTCGTTTAGCTTGCTGGGGTTCTGTTACTACTCTGTGAACTTAGCAAGTTTGCGGCTGTATTCTAAGACTTGCCTGTCTAATCCTGTCTCACTGTGCTAGGTGTCAGGGGTCAGTTTAGTGGCAGTAAGCTAAAACCTGTGCACTGCAAGTGAGAAATAGGATTGTGGAGACTCTCCTTGTGTCTATCATTCCATCTCTGACCAAGGAGTTTACTGCCACACCCGTTGGTAACCCTTTAGGGTTTTGCTGTTGCCCTTAGCAACAGCATTTCGGGTTCTCTACGTATTAAAACACAACATCTTGCTTTTTCCATCTGTGCAGTTCTAATACAAGGGAGATACCCAGTTCCTTAGCCTCTGGGCTTCTCTGTTCACTTTGTGTGCATTTTGTTACCCTATTACCTTCTGTGTAAGTTATGTCATATTCCCCAGTTTGTCTGTGAGTCCATTTGTTTTGCATAACAGTTCAAACACCAGTACATTCCTGCAGACACTGGAGTGCATAACAGTTCTGACACCAGTACTTTCCTGCAGGCACTGGTGTGCATAACAGCAACACATGGGGTCGTGGTGTGGGGAGATACCCTCCCTCACTCCTATAAAAATCAGCATATAACAGCAATATCAAGGAGACATAGAATAAGTGGTAGTTCCCGGACAATGCATGGGGTCATCGTAGATAGTGGTAGAATAGACAAGGACAAAAAAAAAGATATGTGCTTAGCTATCTTGGGTGGAAGAAAGACAGAGGTAGCCCATAGGGTGTTAACAGTAGAAGATTAAAGGTATACATGGGACAGTAAGGTCATGGAAAAGATAACACAGTGTGTACAACCGTAACTGAACTTATACCTCACGAATATATTTAGAAATACCATGCTCAGTTACTACCATAAGCATTGACCGGGGGGAAAGAATAACGGCCTACACCAATGCAGAGATGAATAAGGAAATCAAGTCCAGCAATGACATACGACCTGGTTGTAGCAGCGGTTCTCATAGTGAGTTGCCGGCAATTGACCACTCTTGAGCCAGTTTGAGGGTTTTAGGAGCCTTTTCGTATGTATCCTCCAATTTCCAAGAATCCAAAAGTTTCAATCCAGGCTCCGGCGTGGTTATTGTATTTGTAACGCCGTTCCGTCTGACAAGTAGTTTGGTCGGGAATCCCCAGCGATAGAGAATGTCAGCTCTCCTTAGTGCCGCAGTCACCAGAAAGAATGAGCGTCACATAGACAGAGTAGCCGCTGAAAGGTTTCTGTATACTTGTAGATCTTTCAAGGTTGAGGCCGGCAGATCCGGTCGCATAGCTGCCCGTAGGATTTGTTCCTTGATATGGAAATAGTGCATCCTCATCAGAGTGTCTCTTGAAGCGTCCTTCGGGGCGTTTTTAGCCTTCGGGAGGCGGTGGATGCGATCAATGAGGAAATCATTGATGGAGTTGGTAGGAAGGAGATTCATGAAGAGGTCTGTGTCGCAAATTGTTTGAGGTCTGAGTTGGAGACCGTTTCTGGGATGCCGCAGAGTTTTACGTTGTTACGGCGTGACCTGTCCTCGAGGTCACAAGTCTTCCGCCGCAGGTCCGCGACCTCCGCCTGTAGCTCTTCGAGTTGAGTAATCACCTCATTGTGGGACCTCACTACCTCCTCACACTTATTCTCGAGGTGATCTGTGCACTGGCCTATGGCATCGACCGTTTGCTGGCAGCACTGTAGCGCCGTCTTGACTTCCATCGTTATGTCATCCTTGAAAGAAGCCAGAAGTTGCCTCATAGAGCCGAGTGTGAGGGGCGCATCGTCATCCAGTTGTGAGAGTTTTGTTTGACTTACACAGGGAGCTGTGGACAAGTCATCATGGTCTGGGGAGTGCCTGGAGTGGGAATCTGATATGGTATGTCCTTTCAGGCCATGGGATGTGGGAGATTGTTTGAAGAAAGCAACCGCGTGGACCGGGGTCTGGTTTTCTGGCGTTTAGGCGGCATTATACCGGAAGGTATACCCCACGTGGTAGCCGGTGACGAGATAAATTGGAAACAGGAGGATAAACAAACTTATGCCGGCTTGATAATTGCTAGTAGCGGTATCACAGCATCAGGAGTGAGGGACAGATCAGAACATCACGCGGATGATTACATCATCTCTGCACGGAAATGGGAGGGTCTCCCTGCGGCCCCCAACATTCGAGTGTAATGAAGGAGAAATAATCAGATAAAGATGAAGGGTGAAGACAAGCACCTATGGCTTCCAAATAGCAATGACTGGCGTTCCCCTTTAAAATGGCACAACAGTCACTGATGGGTGGAGGGATAGAGGGGATGCCTCATATGTAGAGGTTAACCAACAGGAGAGCCGAGTAGGGTTGTATATACTGAACCTGGGGAGCAGGATAATAGCGTCCCTGAAAGCTGCAGCTCCTTATATTGGCAGTTTGCCAAATTACAAAATGGCGCTGCCAGGCTCCAGACCCAGGCCACAGCAGTGTTGGTGCCTGTGTTCCCTCCAGCAACGTTGGTGGCAGTAGTGGTGATCGTCCCGGCAGCCACGGGACCCCTCCGCACCGCGCGGCAGCGGGGAACAGGAGACGGATGATGGATGGGCGATGGATGCAGCAGCGCCCGCCGCGGCCGGCTCAGAAGGCCCAGCCGCGCACTCTCCCGCCCTGAAGATCATCACAGCGGGCACCGTGGTTAGCAGCAGGGATGCTGCACAGGCCGGGCAGGCACGAAGCAAGTGAGGGGGCTGCAGGGGAGGCAGAAGAAGGGCCGATGCCGTCCGCTGTCCCTATCGATGCCCCGCCGCGTCACTTCCGGTTCGGGGAAGCGTCCAGCGCGAGTACCCGGCTCCCTCCAGGTAGGTAGGCCACAACCTGCACGGGCACAGGGGGCACCCGCCGGCTCCGCAAACCCACCTACCCAGTGCAGGGGGGCCTCAGTGATCGGGTGATGGGTCCCAAGGAGCAAGTAAAAGGGCCGGTGAGGGCTAAAAAGCAGATCTTATGCAGGAGCCCGGGCCCAGCACACCTATCTCCTCTCACAGCTAAGCCACGCCCCCCCAGGAAAACTTTTTTAAACAGACTTCTACCACACTGACTGTTTTGATGTATTCATGCTACATTGATGATCTGTTTCTACTATGGTCAGGATCTTCTGAATTCTTGGTTTCCCTGATTGACACACACAATAACATTAACACTGTGGCCGGAGAGACTAGCCAGCCACACGTGTAATGGCGTCTGCGGCACTGAAGGGGTTAACCCTCGTGCCCAGCGCCATGTTGCGGACTGTTTAAAAGTTTGTTGAATGATGTGTTTTAACATGTCATATGTAGTGCGCTGTGCACCATTGCAGGAATGCATGTTTAAATGTATTTATTTTATATGCAAGACAGGCGAAATGTATTTAAAGGAAAAAATGCAGTTACTTTAGATGTCTGAAAAGGCATCTCTTATCCTCTGGAAATAGGAAGGGGCATGCTAAGGGCTCTGTGCTAGCAGAGAGGTGTGAAGGACAATACCTTTTGATGTGTGAGTTCCTTAGAGAGAGATACTAATCACTGGGTCTATGGGCTTGGAATCTGTTTCATGTAGGGGATGTAAGTGATATACGATCCGAATGGCAAATAAAGGAAGGAAGACCGTTTGTTTGTATTGTAGCTATTCCTGTTGTAATCTTAAAAACACTGGGATTGCCTGCAGATGGGAATGACCAGACACATTTGTATTTTGAAGATATGTGATAAATTTATCAATAGTGAATGTTAATCTGATACCAAACGTTGTCTGGGTGACAGGAAGGAGGATATTGTTTTATTGCACTTATATCCTTGTAAAATGTAATTTATTGGTATTTTGTAAAATAACCTGATTGGTTGGAGAAGACAGGGAGGGCTTACCCCCCCTGTGATACTGTGTGGAAAACTGACATAAAAAGGAGACCTGCGTGCCTCCAGAGTAGTTGTAACATCTTATTCTGCTGAAACATCTTGATTGTATGCTGTTGCCCCTAGCAATAGGGAGGAGCCTTTTTAAAGGTTATCATTGAGCAATAAACATCTTTGCCTCAAGAAGACTGCTTCATCTTGTGACCTACAGGGTTAGGCCAAACCTAGCCCCGTCCTCCGGCTGTCCAGGGAAGCACCTAGCGTCTCCAAGCTCCGCCTTCCGCCAGCTACCGGTAGAGGCCTAGCAAGTGGCTAGTGGGGATTCGTCAGCACCACACAGCTGTGGTAAAGCAGTGCGTCGGCACATACAGAGCAGAACCGTGGTTCCAAACGCCACGGCAGGTTAGGAGTTTGGTGGTGGCAGCGAGAACCCGCCCACAGCGCAGTGGGTGGAGTCAGTAACAGGCGGTTACTGACGGTAAGCGGGAATCCCCTATGTGGTCAGGCCTCGTGCGGCTTGACCTTCCAGTCTGTGCGCAGACGACGGGACGCGGCAAGCGGCGAGTGCTTCCGTACGGTACCGTCCTGTCACAGAAATTGGTGGCATAGTGGTGGGATAATCCCAGGCGGCTTTTCATCACCCGATTGGAGAAGCCGAGTTACTCAGGAGAGGAGTAACTGCAGCGCAGGAGAACGCACAAGATGGCGGAATTCAGCGGAATGTCCAAGGAGGATCTGGAGATCGTATGCCAGGGGAAGGGTGTGGAAATCCCTTCCAACGCGTCCAGGAGCGTCATGCAGGCGGCGCTCAGGAGCTGGGAGGAGTCTCATCGGGCGGAGGTGGAAAGCACTGACGGCGTCAGCATCGCAGAGGACGGCCCACCAGTGGACCTTCGTGAGGAACCGGTGAGAACCACAAGCCCCGCCCTCTCTCACAGCAGCAATGTTTCCCAGCAATCCCTAGCAGGGCCAGGATCCCAACGTCCCAGGGGGGGCGACCCGGATACCCTAGCAGATCGGCTAGCGGAATTGGGGGAAAGGGCAACGGAGCAAGAACGCATGCTTGTCATTCGGATGTGGCATGCGGAGCAGGCATCACAGGCCGTGGTACCCCGGGAGCCGTTGTCAGCTGTTGTACACAGATCAGGACGTATTCAGTTTGCCAAGTTTGCAGACAGTGATGGGGACATTGATGGACATTTGCAAGTTTTTGAAAGGACTTGTAAACTACACGATCTACCCAAGTCAGAGTGGGTGAGACACCTTGTGCCCACTCTGCATGGAGAGGCCTTGGAGGCCTATCGAGGAGTGGCGACGGAGGACTGTGGGAACTACGACGAAGTCGAGAAGGCCCTCCTCCAGCGATTCTTCATCACTCCAGAGTCTTACAGGAAAAAGTTCAGAGACTTGCCCAAGAATCCTAGCAGCACCCATGAGCAGTTCGCCACCCAGCTGCGGCAGTACGTGGTGAAGTGGGTGAAGGATTCGGAAGCCACTACATGGGACGCACTGATCGACCTGATCTGCAGGGAGCAGTTCTACCGCCGGTGCGCCCAGGAAGTGAAGGAGTGGGTGCTAGATCGGGAGCCACCCAGCTTAAAGATGGCTGCCCAATTAGCCGACAAGTATGTGGCAATTCGGCCACGGGGGCAGAAGCGCCCCGCCAGCAGCCAGCTCCAACAGACTGTACCACCAAGGGGACCCCCCTCTTCAGCTCATCAACCCCAAAGACAAGCATCTTCCAACCCGGGTGCTCTTGGCCAGCAACCGCACCGCAGCGTCCCTGCAACTGATCAGAGATCATCGGTGCCACGACTGGAGAAGAAGTGCTACGGCTGTGGGAAAATCGGACATCTGAGGATGAACTGTCCTGCATCCCAAGCACCCCAGACTCGTGCCCCAAATCCGAGTGCTGGAGCCCGGATCGCTTGTTTGACGAGAGGAGATGAGCCTACAGAGACTGTTCCCCCTCCAGTCAGTCCGATGGAGTGTGGCGAGAGACAGGTGCACTCTGCGGAGAGAGTCACCTGCATGGCCAAACAGCCCCTACACAACATGTGGAGGCACCTGCAGCCAGTCCACGTGGGACCCCTGCAAGGAGAAGGCCTAAGAGACTCTGGGGCCTCAATCACTGTGGTGAGCCCCCACCTTATAGATCCTGCTGCAGTATTGCAGGGTCGCACTGCCACGGTCACCCTGGCAGAAGGAACAGAAAAAGCGGTTCCCATGGCAAGAGTCTACCTGGACTGGGGAGCTGGACCAGAGTTGCGAGAAGTTGCCGTCATGGATGGTCTCCCAACTGATGTGGTCCTAGGAAATGATCTGGGTGGTGGGATCGTCACTATGTTTGTTGGCGCCATTCCCCGGAGTCAAGTTCCAAAACCACCGTTGACATCAGCTACTCCAGCACAGCCCAGCCCAGAGGAAAAGACTACAGCTGCTAGACAACTGCCAGCACAGCCAACCACAGCATCAACCAGCCCAGAGGAAAAGATCACAGCGGCTAGATCAGTACATCGACCCCGCATGCCTTTTGCCTCTGGTATGCCTACGTCCCCTAGCAACGCAGAGGATGTCGGTTCCAGCTCGTTTGATCCTGTGGGGGTGCCCAATGATGCTCCTGACCCAAGTGGTTTGCCAACTCCGGCGGTGAGTATGAGAAACCACACTGACTTTTCCATGACTGACCCCTACCAGACTGACCCTAGTAGTCCCCACCTAGATCCCCCTGTAGAGTGTCCCAATTTAGGAGAGATTGAGGGCCACAGGCAGGAGTTTAGGGAGGCTCAACTCTCTGACCCATCCCCGAAAGGCATGAGGCGCCACTCTGGCAGCGGCCTTGACAGGGTTGGGGCGGGGAGGTTGACCTGGCGGGAAGGGTTAAGGTACAGGGTAGCCAGGAAAGTGGGTGGGGATAGACCAGATAGGGAATGTGTCCAATTGGTCCCCCCAGGGAACTTTCCTGTGCAACCGGTGTCGGTTGCCAGCGAAACCCCTTTGGACAGTAACCCGGAGACAGACCGTACCCTGAAGTGCCTGACACAGAGCTTACCCTGGTCTGGAATGTCGGATGACGCCCAGACCACATGTAAGGCTGGTGCCATGCGTTGGCAGCCGGGGCACTCCAGCGGTTGTGTTGTCTCTGGGCCTCTGCCCATAGGAGAACCCTTGCAGCAAGTTGCTGTGGACATAGCAGGTCCCTTGCCTGTGCACAGTAGATCGGGGAAGACACGCAGCCTCCCTGTAGTGGATGCCACACAGGATCCAGAGGCTGGTGGCCTGGCCGCCATCACTGTGGCACAGGTAGCGGACGAGGAGGGAAGAGTAGGCCTAGGTGACAGGGTATGTTTCCCGAGTCATAGGTCGACAGAGGAGGATTGGAGGGCAGGTCTGACGGTTAGGGCAGACAGTTGCCAGTTAGGTATGACGGAGGTGCAGTGCCTGGGGCACCATGTGGGAGGAGACAGGGGTAGGCCCAACCCAGAGGGGGTGGAGGCAACCAGAGGCTGTCCCCGACCCACATCACCCAGACCGGTACTGACCTTAGAACCTGTAAGGCCCTACGGACATGTTGTCATTGACTTTAGTCCTGTAGTGAACCCCTTGACAGAGATGGCTAGGAAGGGCATTCCCAAGTCAGTGGACTTTGCACCCACTTGCGAGTTGGCATTCCAGTCATTGAAGGAGGCTCGGGTACCTGCTCCAGTGCTTATGGCACACATTCTTGACCAGGACTGTGTGTTACGAACTATTGCGCCACTGCACGGACTGGGAGCTGTACCGAGCCAGAAAGAGCCATATGGGCAGGAGCACCCTGTGGCCTGTTTGAGCAGTATACTGCTATTGTGGGAGGTGGGGTATGCCACAGTTGGGACACCGTGGGTGGCACTTGTTTGTAACCGGCCCCCCACCGTGGTGACTTACCACCTACCTGTTAGGTGGCTGCAACCTACCTTGGGGAAATTGGACAGACTTTTGTGGTGGAGCCTTGCACTTGGACTTCAGGTGGACTATTTGAACATTGTGCACCCACGAAGAGAGGCCCACTGCACTATGGATGAACTGTCTAGGCCGGAGCCTACACACCCTAGGTAGCGTCCCCTTCAACACAAGGGACTGCGGGACCAGGACCCAAATCGTTGGGACATGGGTCCCTGGTTGACCCGCTTGAATGGGGGGGAAGGAATGTGGCCGGAGAGACTAGCCAGCCACACGTGTAATGGCGTCTGCGGCACTGAAGGGGTTAACCCTCGTGCCCAGCGCCATGTTGCGGACTGTTTAAAAGTTTGTTGAATGATGTGTTTTAACATGTCATATGTAGTGCGCTGTGCACCATTGCAGGAATGCATGTTTAAATGTATTTATTTTATATGCAAGACAGGCGAAATGTATTTAAAGGAAAAAATGCAGTTACTTTAGATGTCTGAAAAGGCATCTCTTATCCTCTGGAAATAGGAAGGGGCATGCTAAGGGCTCTGTGCTAGCACAGAGGTGTGAAGGACAACACCTTTTGATGTGTGAGTTCCTTAGAGAGAGATACTAATCACTGGGTCTATGGGCTTGGAATCTGTTTCATGTAGGGGATGTAAGTGATATACGATCCGAATGGCAGATAAAGGAAGGAAGACCGTTTGTATTGTAGCTATTCCTGTTGTAATCTTAAACACTGGGATTGCCTGCAGATGGGAATGACCAGACACATTTGTATTTTGAAGATATGTGATAAATTTATCAATAGTGAATGTTAATCTGATACCAAACGTTGTCTGGGTGACAGGAAGGAGGATATTGTTTTATTGCACTTATATCCTTGTAAAATGTAATTTATTGGTATTTTGTAAAATAACCTGATTGGTTGGAGAAGACAGGGAGGGCTTACCCCCCCTGTGATACTGTGTGGAAAACTGACATAAAAAGAAGACCTGCGTGCCTCCAGAGTAGTTGTAACATCTTATTCTGCTGAAACATCTTGATTGTATGCTGTTGCCCCTAGCAATAGGGAGGAGCCTTTTTAAAGGTTATCATTGAGCAATAAACAGCTTTGCCTCAAGAAGACTGCTTCATCTTGTGACCTACAGGGTTAGGCCAAACCTAGCCCCGTCCTCCGGCTGTCCAGGGAAGCACCTAGCGTCTCCAAGCTCCGCCTTCCGCCAGCTACCGGTAGAGGCCTAGCAAGTGGCTAGTGGGGATTCGTCAGCACCACACAGCTGTGGTAAAGCAGTGCGTCGGCACATACAGAGCAGAACCGTGGTTCCAAACGCCACGGCAGGTTAGGAGTTTGGTGGTGGCAGCGAGAACCCGCCCACATCGCAGTGGGTGGAGTCAGTAACAGGCGGTTACTGACGGTAAGCGGGAATCCCCTATGTGGTCAGGCCTCGTGCGGCTTGACCTTCCAGTCTGTGCGCAGTCGACGGGACGCGGCAAGCGGCGAGTGCTTCCGTACGGTACCGTCCTGTCACAAACACCAACAAGTCATTAATTATCTAGATGTGCAGATTGAAATATGTGATGAACACATTGTTCTCCAAACCCACAGATCATAATAATATTCTTCTTGCAACAAGCCATCGCCCGATTGCTTTGAGAAGGGCTCTTCCCTATTCTCAGATGCTGTGAGTGAGCAGGATTACATTTGACAGATCCAAATTGGATTTTGAACTCTCTAAAATGATAGATAAATGTGTCATTCATGGATATGACCAGGATGCTCTACTGAAAACCATAAGCAAAGTTCTAAAATTATCTCAAGACACTGTTCTACAACCTACATATAGAAAATGGAATGATGACATCATTTGGGTTTATTCTTTTAAAACATCTAGTGCGGAAATCAGTAAAATTTCTAAATCCCACTAACACATTGTTCCTCAGACTGACCCACAACCTAAGGATTTGTCTAGTAAGAAACGTATGGCGGCCTACAAGAGGGTCCAGAACATCAGGGACTTTGTGGTGAAAACAGACATGTCATGCGTGTCTTTACAGCCTAATACACAGCCACTTTTTTAAAACACCAACAGACCAGGCTGTTTTAAATGCTTGAATTGCACAACATGCATATATACTGTATGATTACAGGTGACACTCTTTTCCATCCTTTACCCAGGCAAGATATATAAGATTCGACAGAGGGTCACATGTACTACAAAGTTTGTGATCTATTTACTCATCTGCCCGTATGGCTGACACTAAGTGGGTAAGACCAAGTGTGCCTTCAAGGAAAGGATGTAAAATGATATATAGGAGCTGATAGTTGGTACTTTACCTCTCTCCACTTTATCTCTCCAAAATTTTAAACAGCCCCTACTATGGGGTATATGTAATAACAATTTTTATTCTTATTTTCACTAATTACGAATCTTAAATGGTGTTCCAACCAATCAGCTCTAAACTGTTATTTTTCAAACACTTGACAGTTAGGAGATGATTGGTTGGAGCACCATTTAAGTTTTAGGAATATCACTCGTTATTAAATATGCCCCTTAGGGGTATTGTACTAACTTGAAGTGAGATAAAGTGGACAGAGAAAAGTACCAACCAACCAGCTCCTAAATGTCATTTTTCAAACACAGACTATAACATGGCAGTTAGGAACTGATTGGTACTTTATCTCTGTCCACTTTATCTCTCTCCAAGGCTTAGTACATTGATCTTTTTATACCTTAAATAAGCTTGACAAGGACTTATATAGTGAACTTCCAGGATGTTCCATCCCCACTTTCTAATGGGCCCTACACACTGGCCGACATGACTGCACGATATGAACGATCTCGTTCATTAATGAACGAGATAACGTTCATATCGTGCAGTGTGGAGGCTATAGCGATGAACGATGCGCGGCCCCGAGCTCGTTCATCGCTGGTCCCCCGTCGGCTGTACATGCAGGCCAATATGGACGATCTTGTCCATATTTGCCTGCACTTCAATGCAGCCGGGTGACGGGGGGAGTGAAGAAACTTCACTTCCCCCGTCACTGCCCCTCCGCCGCCGGGTTGCCCGTCGGCCGTATCCGCCGTCGGGCAGCTCGGCGGCGGATCGGCCAGTGTGTAGGGCCTATAAGTCTAAACCACGCCTCCAAATGATTAGTAATGATTCCGATTATATCTCAAGAAATTCAGAAAGTGCAATAATGCAATAACAGTAGATAATATTTCATTCAAAAACATAAAAATATGCCCTTACATAACATAAAATCAGCTGAGCAGATGTGACCAGGTCAGGGAAAGCCCTGATTGGCATGGTACCATTTGACTTCTCCAAGCAAGTGGTTAAAAGATAATGATTTATATAAGCGCAGCTACTGAAAAAAACAAAATCAGATGCATGTTTAAAAAATGCTAAACATGCTATTTCAAGAAGAAAAACCTTCTATGTTTTGATTGCTTCATAAAGTTTCATAGATATATTCTTAATATGACTACAGACTAGACACTAAAGGTGGGTACACACTGATAGATGTATCTGCCGATCAATTGATCGGCAGATATATCTATGGACGGATCGGCCAGTGTGTTGAGCATACACACTGGCTGAATCGTCAGGGACTGACGTCATGAACTGGGCGGGCGTGTACACACACCCGCCCAGTTCAGCTGTCAATCACCGCCGGCTGCAGCAGCATGTGTACGGGCGGTCGGCCGACCGCTTGTACACACACAGTGACGCGCCAATATATCGGTCGATACAGTATACTGGCTGTTGGCTGTGCTGCGGGGCCAACGTGATATGTCTGTGAATGACGGAGTTCACAGACATATCGCCCGTACACACTGGCCGGCGGACATGCGATATATCGGCCGTTCAAGAGAACGACCGATATATCGGCCAGTGTGTACCCACCTTTACTGTATTTTTAGAGAATACCTTAAAGTGTAATTTGTAACCTTATAGAGGTTGGAATTTAAATGTAATACATATACTACAAATATAAATACAGATACATACATATACAATCAATTAAACTAGGCCCTGAATCCTTTTCCGATTGAATGTAGATAACTAAACTTTTTTTTAACCAAAAAAAGCTAACATAAATAGAGGAATATCATTTAGTGGCAAAGGTTATTTGTAGGCCATCAATCACGGCTGGCAGAATGACAATACGCAAAAAAGTATTAGTGGCACAAAACACATTTAATTATTTAGGTTACAGAACCTATTTGTGGAAAAGCTAACTTTGCCCTGTAGTGACATTACTGTTGATTGCATTCTAGTAGGCTGCCTCTGCATTAAAAAAGACAGCAGAAGCAGCAATATAGTAGTGAGTATGCAAAATTATGCGAAAGAAGCATTAAAACCAAATAAAAATCTTAAACACAAAAGCTTGTTTTTATTGGACTGATGTGAATTTCATATTGGAGGCAAAGTCATTTCAACACAGGTTGTTGCTATATTTAAACAATGTTTTGCTGAATAGGTGAAATCTGCTGTATGCGCTTCATATATTCAGTGAGCAAAAGGAGAGACAGAAATGGAATGACATTTTACTTATCTAGCACTTTAATAAAGAGCAAAAGCTAGCTGTGAAAATTCAATGTCTTTAAATGATAAATAGATAGCCTCACTATTCAAATAGAAAGTCTCTGACAAATATGAAATGTATATATATATATATATATACGGCGTGAAGCAATGTGGATCCACCAACTAGACACGATACGGCCCCGTGGTCTGAATGAGGGCATACATTATGGCATCTTTCTGGATTAATACAGTGGATTTTTTTATTTATGATTTATTTTTCACCATTTATCTATTTTTCTGTTTTTTTGTTTTTTGGTCTGTGGTCTGGAATATGGTCTGTGTCCTGCCCCATCAGTTGGGATTGAATTGAATTAATTGGGATATATGCTTTGTAGTCTGAATTAAATATTAATTTATATATGTATATATGTAGCACTGTGCGTGCTGATGGGGGGTGTGTGTATGTGTGTGTGCGCACTTGTGTGCACGCACACATCTATGCGCTCAAACACTGTGCGCTTTTATGTATCTTTTCCCTGGGGGGATTATCTGTACATTGACACATGCGGATATCTGGTATATGATGTACTCCATTCATTGTGTACTCACAGTATATTACTTTGCTAGTTGAATATTGTAATATGATTTAATGTTATATTACTGACTATTATAGGCATCTAAGTATGTATTTCTGGTATTGGAATGTTAATATTTTGACATTGAAGTGCCCGATAGGTATTAGAAAGACCGGGTTGCCATGGGGACGCTTTCCTGATGCTTTGCTCTGTAGTACCATGTACTTCCGGTCATGTGACCGGAAGATGCGTTCCAAATACAGGAAGTATGGCGCAGTGGAACGCAAACCGCGTTACTGTGCTGTCTGAGTATATAACTGTGAGTGTTTACACATTGATTTTAATATAACTGTGATGTATGTCTATATATGTTGTCTTGTCATGATAAGTGTTGTTTGTCCTGGTATATTCAGCGCTTTTGTATATAATTATTTGGTTATAATACAGGTGTTTATGGTTATCTAATGAAGGGGAGGGCTATATGGGTATAAAAGTGGGTCACTCACACTGGCTTGTGATCTTGACAAAGGGACCTGCGTGTCCCAAAACGTCGATACCCCTATGCTGATTTCCTGATGCTACTAATAAAATAAGGCTTATGAAGACTGGTGAGTGCTCCTGATATGTACTTCTATATTTTAATGGACTGGTCCTGGTGACACATGCCCATATGGATGCTACCCCAGCAATTGATATAAAAGGCTAGTGTGTGGACTGTACGAGAATATATATATATATATATATATATATAGAGAGAGAGAGAGAGAGAGAGCAAAGTAATCTCCCCTGGCAGGGAGAGTAACACACAACTCTGCAGGATTTATAAGTAGCAAAAAAGTTTACTTTACTACTTTTGCTACTTATAAATCCTGCAGTGCCATGTGTTACTCTCCCTGCCAGGGGAGATTACATTGCTGTTTACAAATTTTTACAATGGCACTCAGGTATGATATATACAGTTGTGCTCATAAGTTTACATACCCTAGCAGAATTTGTGATTTTCTGGACATTTGTCAATGAATATGAATGATAACTCACAAACTTTTCTTTCACTCATGGTTAGTGGTTGGGTGAAGCCATTTATTGTCAAACAACTGTAAACTGTTAAATCATACTGACAACAGAAACTACCCAAATGACCCCGATCAAAAGTTTACATACCCTGGAGATTTTGGCCTGATAACATGCACACAAGTTAACACAAACAGGTTTGATTGGCTACTAAAGGTAACCAACCTCACCTGTGATTTGTTTGCTTCTAATCAGTGTGTGTGTATAAAAGGTCAGTGAGTTTCTGGACTCCTGAAAGACCCTTGCATCTTTCATCCAGTGCTGCACTGACGTGTCTGGATTCTGAGTCATGGGGAAAGCAAAAGAATTGTCAAAGGATCTGCGGGAAAAGGTAATTGAACTGTATAAAACAGGAAAGGGATATAAAAAGATAACCAAGCAATTGAGAATGCCAATCAGCAGTGTTCAAACTCTAATTAAGAAGTGGAAAATGAGAGATTCTGTGGAAACCAAATCACGGTCAGGTAGAACAACAAAAATTTCAGCCACAACTGCCAGGAAAATTGTGTAAATATATATATATATATATATATATATACTGCAACTACCACCGAAGTGGAAGGTGCACTCTCGACAAAATCAGTCTCTGAGATCTCTTGTTGAGTCAAATTAATTTAATCAGGTTCAAAGGTGATGCCGTTAATCATCGACGTTTCGGTCCATATGTGGACCTTTATCAAGACAGGCAATTTACAACACAAACAATAGACAATAAAAACTATTAAAATTGATATAATATAAAAAAAAACAAATCACCTACACCATCACCACCAGTGCCTCCCAGGCCCTAATGACAGTCAAGAAATGGCAGGATAGTACAACTATGAAGTACTGAACGTGCTTGTAGTACATTAGGACCCATACTCCAATGATCAAGAAAAAACCTCCACCTACACCTCACACCTCAAAGAGATACAGATATATTTGACAGGTAAAATTACCTGGGCAAGACACCAAATCAGTGTGACCTGATGACTATTTCTCTTAAACAGGAACCACTGTAATCAAAGTGAGGCATATAGCCTGTCATACAGACAACCAAAAAGACTACAGATATATGAGAAAAAAAAGTACAACCAAATGCAAATCATACCTGGTACATTATAAGACAACATGTGGCAGCTATAGCTTTATCAGCTAAGATCAGTGTTATGATTCCAGCACTCTGGTCTGAGGAGATCTTATTGCAAGGACCGGAGCACTGGAACGTAATGCTGGGAAAGGGGAATGGAAAGGGAATAGCCCCTGGCGCCCTATCTCCGTTGTCTCGCCCGTGCTGTCAGTACACTCTTGCGAGACTATGGTTGCTTGAGCCCATGGCAGCCGCGTTTGAAGGGCGGATTACGTCTGCCCAACTTCGATGCCCCCTCAGGTCTTAATGATAGACAAAGAGTGTACCGAGACAGGGTGATAACAAGGGGCCCTCTTACTGAAACAACCAAAAGCCAGGGGCTACTAACTAGCCTAAAACTAAATGTATGTGCGGTTTGCCGCCAAAGGAAAAGAACAACAAAGGAAATGCTGACCACACGCCCACACAATACTTTTGTGTACCGGCGGTGACAGCATAAGCAGAACCCTCTGCAAAACACCAGTGACAGAAATAATAATGGAATACAGCGGCCTAGGCCGACGGACGCGGCATAGCCGCTACTCACGGAACCGGTAAGAAAACTGGCAAATGGACAGGAACTCCCAATGCTGCTGACACAGACTCTAAGAACTGGAGGACAGGCAGAATCCCAAACGAAAGACCGGTGGACACCAAGAAGCCAGAAACTTGACCAGGCACAGGCAAAGGCACTGGACCTCAGGACAGGAACGCCTCACGGCAGGACACAGGATCAGACATAGGAATCGACACAGGGACTGACACAGGAATCGACACAGGAATCGACACAGGAAGCTCAGGAACTAGCAGGAACCAAGCTCAGAACTCAAGCAGACTGGATACCCAGAAATATCACCAGCGTCTGTGAATTGCAGTCAGCCAGCATATAACAGAGAGGCCTAATTAATAATCTCATGCAGATGCCCTGTTGCATGACTCCAAACTGACAAGATGCAATCAGCAGCCAGGTGAGGCTGAACACATGGGAACAAGCTGCAATTACACAGACTCACCAGTGGCAGCAGACAAGAGTATTCTAAAACAGAGCAACAGGAAATCCTGGCATGCAAGACAACTTTATAAACATAAAATAGGAATGAACCACTACCTGTGGTTCATAACAGTATCCCCTCCTTAAGGGTGAGCTCCGAGCACCCCATGACACCCACGGGGAACATGAACAGAAGTATAACATAAAATACATAACCAAAATGCAAAAATGGAAATGAGCCACAGCCGTGGCTCATAACATTACCCCCCCCCTTGAGGAGGGGTCAAAGGACCCCGAAATACAGACTATCCAAAACAAGGGATACACAAAAAAAAACCTGACACACTGGTCTAACGGACACAAAAACAGAAACAAGCAGCAACCACAGCTTGTAACAGTGCCCTCCCCCTGACGGTGGCCACTGGACACAAGATAAGGAAAAAAAAATCTTTTTTTTTTTTTTTTTTAATATCAAGGCAAGAGTCAAAAATTAATTCTTTTTCTTCTTCTTCTTCTTTTTACAAAGCTCCTTAGGTCTGACCAAGGTAATTCCCCAAACATTGTCTGAACTGATGGTACCACCCAGCAAGGCTGCGTTCAAATCAGAGACAGGTTTCTTACCCTTGGGAGCTGAACTTTCTGGCAAAGTACTATTATTATTATTAGAAGAAGAAGAAGAAGTCAGAAAAGCACATCCTGCAGTCAAAACAACGGGCTGGGACTCTTGTGCCGAGTTTACAGTATTTGGTGGACTCTCAGCAGACAAGACGGGTGACTTAGAGGAACCTGAACCAATTTCTTTGGAACCATATATTTTAATAATTGCATCACTGAATGCTGGGGGATCCTGAAGAATGGGATCTTCAGCTTTCATTAGGCTGGTCGCCCACTCAAAAGGCTCTCCTCTAAAAGAATAAATCAGATAAAGTACAAGGTTCTCTGAAGTGATGCCCAGAAATGGTCTAGACAACATAATAATGTAATAGTGTTTGTAAAGCGCCAGAAAATGGGCTAAGTCCCCATCAAAGATTATGGATGTTGAGATATCAGAGTCAGGATCTGTTTCCTTCCCATCTGACTGACTGGAGTGCTTTGCTAGGACCTGGTCACTATTGACCTTACTCGAGGCTGAGACTCTCTGAACCCCACCCGGGGCAGTGACTTTCTGAACCCCACCCGGGGCAGTGACTTTCTGAACCCCACCCGGGGCAGTGACTTTCTGAACCCCACCCGGGGCAGTGGCCTCTGGGAACCCCGCTGGGGCAGTGGCCTCCGGGAACCCCACTGGGGCCGTGGCCTCCGGGAACCCCGCTGGGGCAGTGGCCTCTGATTCTTTTACTGTGACCGAGCCGTCGGCCTCCCCCACTGGGACCGAGCCATCGGCCTCCCTCTCTGAGTCGATAATTATCGAAACTTCTTCCGGGACTATGACTTCCGGAACTTTTGCTGAAGCTATAACCTTCAGCACCTCCACTAATGCTACACCTCTTAAGTTCTTTCCTGGGGAAGCGACCTCTAGACCCTTCTTAGAGGTTGCGTCTCTCGAGACCCCACTTGGGGATATTACTTCAAAGATCCCTTCTGGGGTTTTGCTTCTCGAGTTCCCTTCTAGAACTATGGTTTCAGATACCCTTTCTGGGGTTGCGCTCTTCAAGTCCCTACCTGGAGTAACAGCTTCTGAGACCCCTTCTGGTATGGAAACCTGAGCTAAAATATTTGATGTCCCTCTATAAGCTAGAGCATCGTGTACCGCACCAGCACTCTGGGCATCGGGTACCGCTCCAGCACTCTGGGCATCGGGTACCGCTCCAGCACTCTGGGCATCGGGTACCGCACCAAGATCCTGAGCATCGGGCACCTCTCCAGAAACCTGGGCAACGGGCACCACTCCAGGAACCTGGGCAACGGGCACCACTCCAGGACCCTGGACATCGGGCACCACTCCAGGGGCTTGCAACTCTGCTTCAACAGGAACCTCAAGAGAGGAGAGAAACATTCTCTTTTGATTCCTAAATCTATAATGGGGCTCCCTTGCCCAAGGACCCCAATTATAGGACAGAGAGCTTTTTAGTGTGGGTTGTGTGACAAGTACCTCTGCCACAGTAGAGACAGGAGTAGGTCTTGTATCCTGACTCAACTTGGCCAGAGGGCAAGACTCATCACCACACTTTGGCTTGCGCAACTCACAGGTCTGCAGATAGTGGCCTAAACCCCCACAATATAGGCATAAGTTTAAGTTTCTGCGACGCAGACGCTCCTCTTCTGAGAGCCTGGGCCGCAGAAAACTTTTAAACCTTTTCTCTTCAATTAAACCAGAGGATTCTCTTGTCACCATACTGTGAACAAGAGTCTCTTTGGAGATAGATGTACTCTCAACGACTTCTGGCAAGATGAGCAAGATTTTAGTCAGAAGGTTTTGCAGTTGCTTTAGGGATTGCTGCAAAACTTCTAGTCGCTCTGGTCTCAAAGCACTGAAAACAGAGTTCAGGGCTGCGAGAGATGCCTGCAGGACTTGCATAGTAGACATAGGGGAATTTAAAACTAGACAAGACTAGACAAGGCAAGACTAGACAAGGCAGGACTAGACAAGGCAGGACTAGACAAGGCAGGACTAAATTTTTGCTAAACAAAACAAGACTTTTTTTTTTTTTTTTCTAAACACCGGACTGGATTTTTTTTTTTTTAAACACCGGACTGGATTCTAAACACCGGACTGGATTCTAAACACCGGACTGGATTCTAGACTAGACACTGGACTGGGCCAAAAAAGAAAAAAAGTTTTATTTCTTTTTTGTGGTAAGGCTGGTGATAATGTTATGATTCCAGCACTCTGGTCTGAGGAGATCTTATTGCAAGGACCGGAGCACTGGAACGTAATGCTGAGAAAGGGGAATGGAAAGGGAATAGCCCCTGGCGCCCTATCTCCGTTGTCTCGCTCGTGCTGTCAGTACACTCTTGCGAGACTATGGTTGCTTGAGCCCATGGCAGCCGCGTTTGAAGGGCGGATTACGTCTGCCCAACTTCGATGCCCCCTCAGGTCTTAATGAGAGACAAAGAGTGTACCGAGACAGGGTGATAACAAGGGGCCCTCTTACTGAAACAACCAAAAGCCAGGGGCTACTAACTAGCCTAAAACTAAATGTATGTGCGGTTTGCCGCCAAAGGAAAAGAACAACAAAGGAAATGCTGATCACACGCCCACACAATACTTTTGTGTACCGGCGGTGACAGCATAAGCAGAACCCTCTGCAAAACACCAGTGACAGAAATAATAATGGAATACAGCGGCCTCGGCCGACGGACGCGGCAGAGCCGCTACTCACGGAACCGGTACGAATACTGGCAAACTGACAGGAACTCCCAATGCTGCTGACACAGACTCTAAGAACTGGAGGACAGGCAGAATCCCAAACGAAAGACCGGTGGACACCAAGAAGCCAGAAACTTGACCAGGCACAGGCAAAGGCACTGGACCTCAGGACAGGAACGCCTCACGGCAGGACACGGGATCAGACATAGGAATCGACACAGGGACTGACACAGGAATCGACACAGGAATCGACACAGGAATCAACACAGGAAGCTCAGGAACTAGCTGGAACCAAGCTCAGAACTCAAGCAGACTGGATACCCAGAAATATCACCAGCGTCTGTGAATTGCAGTCAGCCAGCATATAACAGAGAGGCCTAATTAATAATCTCATGCAGCTGCCCTGTTGCATGACTCCAAACTGACAAGATGCAATTAGCAGCCAGGTGAGGCTGAACACATGGGAAAAAGCTGCAATTACACAGACTCACCAGCGGCAGCAGACAAGAGTATTCTAAAACAGAGCAACAGGAAATCCTGGCATGCAAGACAACTTTATAAAAAATAAAATAGGAATGAACCACTACCTGTGGTTCATAACAGTATCCCCTCCTTAAGGGTGAGCTCCGAGCACCCCATGACACCCACGGGGAACATGAACAGAAGTATAACATAAAATACATAACCAAAATGCAAAAATGGAAATGAGCCACAGCCGTGGCTCATAACAATCAGCTTATCAACTGTAACCAAAGAAAAAAATGCGTACTTACAAACTATCCAAAAGCAAACACCAGGGGTAGCAGCAGAGGTAGCATACTTACAGCTCAGGTGCCATGAGCCTAATGGTAGCTGCATGCTGTATTAACAGAACCTGGTCTATTTAAGGCACTCAGACAAGTAGTGCTAATTAGAGATACAAACATGAAAAAACACGGCTATTGAGGAAACCAACAAGAGTGATATATAACCCTGCATGCTATAATGGACTATACAGCAGCGGAGTCAAGTATGGGGCACATAAAACTACACAGAAGTGTTTAACAAGTTCAATTACATTTAAACTGAATAGGCGCTGGGCACTCGACTTCCGCATTCCACCAGCCGGAAGTCCATGCGTTCCACTGGCCGGAAGTAGCGCGGCCCCGGCGCCGCCAAGCGGCTCAGCCACTGGGGATAAACAAACCCTTTAAGCAGGGTGTAAACGAAAAGAGCAATGTGGCACCTATTCAAAGTTAGGGTGAAGGGGAGCCCATAATATAGAAATAATGATCAAGCTCACAATCGCCACGAGGTCCCGCCCCACCGGAAGTGACATCATGGCTCAGTGGGCACTCAAGAAGTCTATGGGGTTGTCAATCACAGGGAATATCCCTGTATGCAAACCCTAATGCTATAATATTATATGGGTGAATAATATATAAAAGGGCCAATAACTAGGAGGGCATAAAGACAAATAATCTCATCAGACCAACAGGAAAATATTTCTTTTAGAGAAAAATGCGCAGTAAATGAAAACTCAAGTATTATTTGACAAGAATAAATTCAGTTGATGCAATGGTGAGATGATTCGTCACATGACCCCCTCATGATCTGTCAAGGACCTGGGATGGCTGCGGGAATGAAGAACAACATACATGCAAACTAACATAGAACACTTATTAGACACTCTCAATGTAAATAATGAAAAAATATACAGATAAATATAAAACAGATTAGTGAGGCACACCAGAAAGAGTTCACAATGTACATGGGCTCATGGGTTATACATGATTTCATGTTAGTACTGATGTGCCTTTTGCTTGATATAATCAAAAAATGACAAGGGGGACAGTCCAAAAAAAGGGAAACACACCTACAGAAAAATGTTGAGTGGGTTAGCCTCATTGAGGCCTCTCGGAGCTACTGTATTGAGTTTATGAATCCAAAAACTTTCCCTATGTTTTAGAGCTAGTGTTCGGTCTCCACCGGATTGGGGTGGAGGAACCCAATCGATAAGTTGGCATTTAAGGGTGGCTACTTGGTGTCTAGCAGACACAAAGTGTCGTGCCACCGGTTTGTCGGAAGTGCCTGAAAGCAAGGCCATATGATTGGACGACCAGTGATTGGCCATCCGATCACGAAAGGGGCGCGTCGTCAGTCTGACGTAGCAAAGCCCACAGGGACATTTTAAAAGGTAGATGACATAATCCAGTCGACAATGAAGATGGTACTTAATGGGAATCCTTTTCCCTGTGTGCGGATGGTATAGGAAAGGGCCAGTTATCATCAATCTACATGTGGTACATCCCCCACATGAAAAACTGCCCAGATTGGCCAGCACCAGGTGAATGTTAGACTTGTTTGGTTCGGGGAAGGTAGTGGGCCTCATCAATAATTGTTTTAAGTTGGTGCCCCACCTGTAAGCCACCATTGGTGCTGGAACCCTAGCAAAGGGCAGATGATTATCAAATGCTATTATAGGCCAATGCCTCTGCAGTGCTTTTCTGTTTACATTTGAAGTGCCGTCGAATTGAGTGGAAAAGATCATACGGTTCTCACTGACAGTGCTTTTAGCCTGTTGCCCATTAAAAATATTGTTCGCTTTCCTTAGACACCGTGTGAGTACCGTTCTGGAGTACCCTCGCTCCAAGAAGCGGGTGGTTATTTCAGCACATTGTTGGTCTTTGAGTATTGGGGTGGAATTGATCCTCATTGCTCTGAGATATTGTGATATTGGTAAACCCTCTTTTAGTGCAGGAGGGTGATGACTGTTTGCATGTAAGGTCAAATTACTGTCCGTGGATTTACGGAACATAGTGGTGTCAAGGCGATTTCCATTTCTAATAATATTAACGTCCAAGAAGTTAATGGTCATGGCCAACACTGAATATGTAAATTTTAGGGGACTGGCTTGTGAGTTAAGTTGACTCACCATGTTAGTAAATTTAAGTTTGGAACCTTCCCAAAGCAGAAAAATGTCATCTATAAACCGTTTAAAAAAAGGAATATAGTGCCCATATCTCGGCAACAAATGAGTGTTCTCGTAGTGAGCCATGAAGAGGTTTGCGTACGATGGGGCCAAGTTTGACCCCATCACCATTCCAGCAATTTATAGAAAGTAATCATTTTTATACATAAAGTGATTACAAGTCAAGACCAATGAGGTCAATTCCAACACAAATTCGGTAGGGTAGTCCTTACAGGGAGAGTTAGATAGAAATGTCCGTATTACCTCTAAACACTGCTGGTGGGGTATAACAGTGTATAAATAACACACGTCCATAGTGACCAACAAGGTGTGATCAGTAAGCTTATCAAAATTCTGAAGGTGGGACAAAAAATTCCCAGTGTCCCTAAGATAGCTCTCGGTTTTTAAAACTAGGGGTTGTAAGATGCTGTCAACAAAAATGGCAATCGGCTGCAGAAGAGAACCTTCTGCAGCAATAATTGGTCTGCCCGGAGGGCATACTAGGGTTTTGTGAATCTTAAGTAGTGTGTACAAAATGGGACACCTGAGTGAGTATATAGTAAGATAATTGAGTAGATCCTCACAGATGAATCCCTGCTCGTAGCCTAGCTTCAAACACTGGTCAATTTTAGATTTGATCTTAGGCATCGGATTGACATTCAACTTACGATAAGTCATAGCATCTGCTAATTGTCGGTTAATTTCTGTATCGTAGTCAGTCCAATTTTGGTCGACAATAGCGCCACCCTTATCTGCAGGGCGGATCACTATATTAGAGGAGTCTCTAAGTGTTTATATTGCTGTCCTTTCTGCAGGAGAAAGATTATCATACATTTTTTTAGGCGGTGGGATCTCAGAATCCCTTTGTACAAGCCGTAAGAACGTTTTGATGCTAGGGTTGGAGGATGGGGGATCAAATGTGGATTTGGGCCTGAAGTCTGACTTTACTTTATCAGTGGATTTATTGGCAAAGAATTCTCGTAAATGAAGAGAACGCCCAAATTTATATTGGTCAATGGACCGTTTGAACGAATTAGTTCTACAAGTGGGGACAAACGATAAACCCCGGGCCAAAAGTTTGGTTTCAGCTTCATTTAACTCAATGTTTGATAGATTAAAGACATTGTTTACTGTCGTCTCCTCCTCCCTCTTCTCCTGGCACCCCCCTCTCCTCGGGTGCGGTCGGTGCCGCTTCTTAACACCCTGGAACAGGTGGAGGACGTCTCGCCTCCTCGCTCTAAAAAATGAGTAGAGTCACTAGTTCCATCGTAATAATCGGTATTGGAGGTGGAGGCGGAGGAAACGAAGTCATTCGAAAAAGGTTGAACCCTTCGCCTTACGTATTGCCTGTTTTGGCGTTCATTGGTATTGCTCCCAAGTAACCAACGATACACTGTATGATTTTGGTAGTCGCTGGTTACAGTGGACAATTTTTTCCATTTAAAAGAGATTAAATCACGTTTGTAGTTATCTACTTGAGACTGTAATTGCTCAATCCAATTTTGGGTCTTGTCGTTCTGCAGCACAGTGGTGTGGGGCTTGATGATAGTGTCAGTTTCAGTTGATCACAGGTCGTCCATTCATATGACCTTGCTTTCAGGCACTTCCGACAAACCGGTGGCACTACACTTTGTGTCTGCTAGACACCAAATAGCCACCCTTAAAGGCCAACTTATCGATTGGGTTCCTCCACCCCAATCCGGTGGAGACCGAACACTAACTGTAAAACATAGGGAAAGTTTTTGGATTCATAAACTCAATACAGTAGCTCCGAGAGGCCTCAATGAGGCTAACCCACTCAACATTTTTCTGTAGGTGTGTTTCCCTTTTTTTGGACTGTCCCCCTTGTCATTTTTTGATTATATCAAGCAAAAGGCACATCAGTACTAACATGAAATCATGTATAACCCATGAGCCCATGTACATTGTGAACTCTTTCTGATGTGCCTCACTCATCTATTTGTATATTTATCTGTATATTTTTTCATTATTTACATTGAGAGTGTCTAATAAGTGTTCTATGTTAGTTTGCATGTATGTTGTTCTTCATTCCCGCAGCCATCCCAGGTCCTTGACAGATCATGAGGGGGTCATGTGACGAATCATCTCACCATTGCATCAACTGAATTTATTCTTGTCAAATAATACTTGAGTTTTCATTTACTGCGCATATTTCTCTAAAAGAAATATTTTCCTGTTGGTCTGATGAATGAAGATGTATTGTGTACAAGGCTGGTGAGATTATTTGTCTTTATGTCCTCCTAGTTATTGGCCCTTTTATATATTATTCACCCATATAATATTATAGCATTAGGGTTTGCATACAGGGATATTCCCTGTGATTGACAGCCCCATAGACTTCTTGAGTGCCCACTGAGCCATGATGTCACTTCCGGTGGGGCGGGACCTCGTGGCGATTGTGAGCTTGAGCATTATTTCTATATTATGGGCTCCCCTTCACCCTAACTTTGAATAGGTGCCACATTGCTCTTTTCATTTACACCCCGCTTAAAGGGTTTGTTTATCCCCAGTGGCTGAGCCGCTCGGCGGCGCCGGGGCCGCGCTACTTCCGGCCAGTGGAATGCATGGACTTCCGGCTGGTGGAATGCGGAAGTTGCGTGCCCAGCGCCTGTTCAGTTTATTTGTAATTGAACTTGTTAAACACTTCTGTGTAGTTTTATGTGCCTCATACTTGACTCCGCTGCTGTATAGTTCATTATAGCATGCAGGGTTATATATCACTCTTGTTGGTTTCCTCAATAGCCGTGTTTTTTCATGTTTGTATCTCTAATTAGCACTTCTTGTCTGAGTGCCTTAAATAGCCCAGGTTCTGTTAATACAGCATGCAGCTACCATTAGGCTCATGGCACCTGAGCTGTAAGTATGCTACCTCTGCTGCTACCCCTGGTGTTTGCTTTTGGATAGTTTGTAAGTATGCATTTTTTCCTTTGTTACAGTTAATATGCTGATCTTAGCTGATTTAAGCTATAGCTGCCACATGTTGTCTTATAATGTACCAGGTATGATTTGCATTTGGTTGTACTTTTTTTTTCTCATATATCTGTAGTCTTTTTGGTTGTCTGTTTGACAGGCTATATGCTTCACTTTGATTACAGTGGTTCCTGTTTAAGAGAAATAGTCATCAGGTCACACTGATTTGGTCTCTTGCCCAGGTAATTTTACCTGTCAAATATATCTGTACCTCTTTGAGGTGTGAGGTGTAGGTGGAGGTTTTTTCTTGATCATTGGAGTATGGGTCCCTAATGTACTACACGTTCAGTACTTTATAGTTGTACTATCCTGCCATTTCTTGACTGTCATTAGGGCCTGGGAGGCACTGGTGGTGATGGTGTAGGGGATTTTTTTTTTAATATTATATTGATTTTAATTGTTTTTATTGTCTATTGTTTAGATGTTGTGAAGTGCCTGTCTTGATAAAGGTCCACATATGGACCAAAACGTCGATGATTAACGGCATCACCTTTGAACCTGATTAAATTAATTTGACTCAACAAGAGATCTCAGAGACTGATTTTGGCGAGAGAGTACCTTCCACTTCGGTGGTAGTTGCGGCATATTGGTGGCCACATATGGTCATTAGGAACACTCGCATACCTACCTTCATGAATTGATGAGAGTGCAGGACATTCTGTGGATATATGTATATATATATATATATATATACATACATACACATATACAGTATTTATATATATATATATATATATATTATATTGAGATTTGTGAAGCAGCATGTATTCCACTAAACAAAACAAAGAGCTAATTTAGTAGATCAATGCAAAAGCAATCATATGGTCACATAACTGGTGATGCGTGTATCTTTAAAAATCAAGAAACTAATATTACAAATATAAAGAAGGAGGGTTTTTGGTGGAAATAATGTTACTGGATGGTATTTTCTGAGGTAGTGGATTATTATGGGGAAATAATTATTACGGGGGGGGGGGGGGGGCAGGGATTATAGTGGAAGAATGATAACCAGACACCAAAGATTTGTTTTGATGAAAGTTTGACCACCTTCTTAACAACCTTGAGTGAATAAACTCCAATATCGTATTAGCTAATGCAGGAAGAAGATCTGCCACCCTAAAATCTTTTTAAGTGGTGGCCAGCACAGTAATTATGAAAATGCATTAAGTGTGTGGTATTGGTATAATATGTGGGTCGAGGGGTGGTGATTGTATTGTTTAACTGTGTGGGAAAAGAACTGGGATAAAATGTGTGAGAATTGGAGGGGGATGGTTTTGATAATGTATATGTATAAAATATGTAGAAAAGGACAAATCAACAGGAGAAAAGTATGTGTTGCGGGCTTATTGTAACAATGTTTTTACATTGTTCTAACATTTGGAACTCCCTCTCTCTTGAAATCTTATATTTGCACACAAACAGCAGTGGAGCCTTAGCAACATTCTGCATGAGAACTCAGTACATCTGAACTGTAGCCTAGCCAGCCAGTAATAGGTATTGTTTTAATTTTACATAAGGATCTGGAAAATTGGCATAAGGTTGAGAGGAGTTGTAGGGTGAAGCTTTGCCTAGGGTACCAACAAACCATGCTTTGGCCCTGATTACAGCTACATTTACCATTTATTGGAATACAGGCATCCAATGGTCTTAGCAATAAAAGATTCTATAAACAAATCTTCATATTGCCCTCTCATACTGTATATTTATTACTTAGGAACCTTCTGTAAAGCCATTTTTCAAATTAAGCAACTGTAGGTTCACATATATATATATATATACACACAGGTTGAGTATCCCATATCCAAATATTCCGAAATACGGACTTTTTTGAATGAGAGTGAGATAGTGAAAACTTTGTTTTTTGATGGCTCAATGTACACAAACTTTGTTTAATACACAAAGTTATTAAAAATATTTTATTAAATGACCTTCAGGCTGTGTGTATAAGGTGTATATGACACAGAAATGAATTGTGTGTATGTACACACACTTTGTTTAATGCACAAAGTTATAAAAAATATTGGCTAAAATTGCCTTCAGGCTGTGTGTATAAGGTGTATATGTAACATAAATGCATTCTGTGCTGCGATTTATGTCCCATCACTATGATTTCTCATTATGGTATGCAATTATTCCAAAATACGGAAAAATCCGATATCCAAAATACCTCTGGTCCCAAGCATTTTGGATAAGGGATACTCAACCTGTGTATATATATATATATATATATATATATATATATATTTATTAGAGATGCGCACCGGAAATTTTTCGGGTTTTGGATTCTGTTCCGCAGCCGTGTTCTGGATTCGGACGCGTTTTGGCAAAACCTCCCTGAATTTTTTTTGTCGGATTTGGCGTTTTTCCCCCCAAAAACCTCATAAACAGCTTAAATCATAGAATTTGGGGGTAATTTTGATCCTATAGTATTATTAACCTCAATAACCACAATTTCCACTCATTTCCAGTCTATTCTGAACACCTCACAATATTATTTTTAGTCCTAAAATTTGCACTGAGGTTGCTGGATGACTAAGCAAAGCAACCCAAGAGGGCGGCACAAACACCTGGCCCATCTAGGAGTGGCACTGCAGTGTCAGACAGGATGGCACTTCAAAAAATTGGCCCCAAACAGCACATGATGCAAAGAAAAGAGAAAAAGAGGTGCACTGTGGTCGCTGGACGGCTAAGCTAAGCGACACAAACACCTCAATATCACAGGAATTATTTGTTCTAATCAATGGTATTATTGGTCCAAATCACTGGAAGAAAATGACAAAATCACTGGAATTATTTGTTCTAATCAATGGTATTATTGGTTCAAATCACAGAAAGAAAATGACAAAATCACTGGAATTATTCGTTCTAATCAATGGTATTATTGGTCCAAATCACTGGAAGAAAATGACAAAATCACTGGAATTATTTGTAAACATTTGTAGAAAGTCAATGCTTTCTGATTACAGAAATGCTCAGATATTCCTGCGAATCCACAATCCCTTCCCAGAGGAAAAAGAAATTGAGAAACCGTTGTTTGAGAACATTTGTTCTCTTTCCCTTACAAAGGAACAAACCACTTTCCAAGAAGACTGACGTTTTTGGGATTATGGAGACATAACGTTTTTGAATATAAATCTTAAAGCAGGTGGTGTATTAGAGCAAAAGAGTGCAAGAGACCAGCCATGCAGTTTCTGAAATATTATGACAAAATGTTACTGCATTTCATAAGCACTCATTCCTAACTCTGCTAAGTACTGTTTGGTATACTGTATCTGGCTTCCATGAGATAGCCTCGGTCGTCCGGTCCCGGAGCCGCGCCGCCGTCCCCCTTGCAGAGCCAGAAGCAAGAAGAACGTCCTGGAAATCGGCGGCTGAAGACTCCGGTCTTCATTAAGATAGCACACAGCACTGCAGCTGTGCGCCATTGCTCCCTATGCACACCACATACTCCGGTCACTGATGGGTGCAGGGCGCTGGGGGGGGGGGCGCCCTGGGCTGCAATTAGAGTACCTTACATTGGCAAACAGCACATAATATAGTCTAATAAACTATATATGTGCAAAAATCCCCTGCCATAATATTAATATAAGAGCGGGAGAAGCGCACCGAAAAAGGGGCGGGGCTATCTCCCTCAGCACACTGGCGCCATTTCCTCGTCACAGCTCCGCTGGAAGACAGCTCCCCAGGCTCTCCCCTGCAGTTTCCAGGCTCAAAGGGTAAAAAAGAGAGGGGGGCACTTAATTTAGGCGCAAACTGTATTGTATAGTTGCTATAGGGAAAATCACTTTGTGTTAGTGTAAATCCCTGTTATATAGCGCTGTGGTGTGTGCTGACATACTCTCTCTCTGTCTCCCCAAAGGACTTTGTGGGGTCCTGTCCTCAGTCAGAGCATTCCCTGTGTGTGTGCGGTGTGTCGGTACAGCTGTGTCGACATGTTTGATGAGGAGGCTTATGTGGAGGCGGAGCAGGTGCCGATAAATGTGATGTCACCCCCTGCGGGGTCGACACCAGAGTGAATGGATATGTGGAAGGTTTTACAAGACAGTGTCAACTCCTTACATAAAAGGTTCGATGACATAACAGCTGTGGGACAGCCGGCTTCTCAGCCAGTGCCTGCCCAGGCGTCTCAAAGGCCATCAGGGGCTCAAAAACGCCCGCTACCTCAGATGGCAGACACAGATGTCGACACAGAGTCTGACTCCAGTGTCGACGAGGATGAGACATATACACAATCCACAAGGGGCATCCGTTGCATGATTACGGCAATAAAAAATGTGTTGCACATTTCTGACATTAACCCATGTACCACTAAAAAGGGTATTATGTTTGGGGAGAAAAAGCAACCAGTGGTTTTCCCCCATCAGATGAGTTGAATAAAGTGTGTGAAGAAGCGTAGGCTTCCCCCGATAAGAAACTAGTGATTTCTAAAAAGTTACTGATGGCGTACCCTTTCCCGCCAGAGGACAGGTTACGCTGGAAGACATCCCCGAGGGTGGATAAAGCGCTCACACGCTTGTCAAAAAAGGTGGCACTGCCGTCTCAGGATACGGCCGCCTTAAAGGAGCCTGCGGATAGAAAGCAGGAGGCTATCCTGAAGTCTGTATATACACACTCAGGTACTATACTGAGACCTGCTATTGCTTCAGCATGGATGTGCAGTGCTGCAGCAGCGTGGTCTGATTCCCTGTCTGATAACATTGATTCCCTTGACAGGGACACTATATTGCTAACCATAGAGCATATTAAAGACGTAGTCTTATCTATGAGAGATGCACTGAGGGATATTTGCCGGCTGGCATCTAGAATTAATGCAATGTCCATTTCTGCCAGGAGAGTATTATGGACTCGGCAGTGGACAGGTGATGCGGATTCTAAAAGGCACATGGAGGTTTTTCCTTACAAGGGTGAGGATTTGTTTGGGGATGGTCTCTCGGACCTCGTTTCCACAGCAACAGCTGGGAAGTCGACATTTTTACCTCAGGTTCCCTCACAGCCTAAGAAAGCACCGTATTATCAGGTACAGTCCTTTCGGCCCCAGAAAGGCAAGTGGGTTAAAGGCGCGTCCTTTCTGCCCAGAGGCAGGGGTAGAGGGAAAAAGCTGCTCCATACAGCCAGTTCCCAGGAACAAAAATCCTCCCCTGCTTCCACTAAATCCACCGCATGACGCTGGGGCTCCACTGGTGGAGCCAGGTGCGGTGGGGGCCCGTCTCCGGAACTTCAGCGACCGGTGGGTTCGCTCACAGGTGGATCCCTGGGTTCTACAAGTGGTATCTCAGGGATACAAGCTGGAATTCGAGACGTCTCCCCCTCGCCGTTACCTCAAATCAGCCTTGCCAGCTACTCCCAAGGAAAGGGAGGTAGTGCTGGCGGCAATTCACAAGCTGTACTTCCAGCAGGTGATAATAAAAGTTCCCCTCCTTCAACAGGGACAGGGTTACTATTCCACAATGTTTGTGGTACCGAAACCAGACGGTTCGGTGAGACCCATTCTAAATTTGAAATCCTTGAACACTTATATAAGGAAGTTCAAGTTTAAAATGGAATCGCTCAGGGCGGTTATTGCAAGCCTGGAAGAGGGGGATTACATGGTATCACTGGACATCAAGGATGCTTACCTACATGTCCCCATTTACCCACCTCACCAGGTGTACCTCCATTTTGTGGTACAGGACTGCCATTACCAATTCCAGACGTTGCCGTTTGGTCTGTCCACGGCACCGAGGGTATTTACCAAAGTATGGCCGAAATGATGATACTCCTTCGAAAGAAGGGAGTTATAATTATCCCGTACTTGGACGATCTCCTTATAAAGGCGAGGTCCAGGGAGCAGTTGTTGGTCGGAGTAGCACTATCTCAGGAAGTGCTACAACAGCACGGCTGGATTCTGAATATCCCAAAGTCGCAGCTGGTTCCTACGACGCGTCTGCTGTTCCTGGGTATGATTCTGGACACAGAACAGAAGAAGGTGTTTCTCCCGGAGGAGAAGGCCAAGGAGTTGTCATCTCTGGTCAGAGACCTCCTGAAACCAAAACAGGTGTCGGTGCATCACTGCACGCGACTCCTGGGAAAGATGGTAGCTTCTTACGAGGCAATTCCATTCGGCAGGTTCCATGCAAGGATCTTTCAGTGGGATCTGTTAGACAAGTGGTCCGGATCGCATCTTCAGATGCATCGGCTGATCACCCTGTCCCCGAGGGCCAGGGTGTCTCTGCTGTGGTGGCTGCAGAGTGCTCATCTTCTCGAGGGCCACAGATTCGGCATACAGGACTGGGTCCTGGTGACCACGGATGCAAGCCTCCGTGGTTGGGGGGCAGTCACTCAGGGAAGAAACTTCCAGGGACAATGGTCGAGTCAGGAGGCTTCCCTACACATAAATATTCTGGAACTAAGGGCCATTTACAATGCCCTAAGTCAGGCAAGACCCCTGCTTCAAAACCAGCCGGTGCTGATTCAGTCAGACAACATCACGGCGGTCGCCCATGTAAACCGACAGGGCGGCACAAGAAGCAGGATGGCGATGGCAGAAGTCACAAGGATTCTCCGATGGGCGGAAAATCACGTGATAGCACTGTCAGCAGTGTTCATTCCGGGAGTGGACAACTGGGAAGCAGACTTCCTCAGCAGGCACGACCTCCACCCGGGAGAGTGGGGACTTCATCCAGAAGTCTTCCAGCTGATTGTAAATCGTTGGGAAAGGCCACAGGTGGACATGATGGCGTCCCGCCTCAACAAAAAGCTAAAAAGATATTGCGCCAGGTCAAGGGACCCTCAGGCGATAGCTGTGGACGCTCTAGTGACACCGTGGGTGTACCAGTCGGTAAATGTGTTCCCTCCTCTTCCTCTCATACCAAAGGTGCTGAGGATAATAAGAAAAAGAGGAGTAAGAACTATACTCATCGTTCCGGATTGGCCAAGAAAGACTTGGTACCCGGAACTACAAGAAATGATCTCAGAGGACCCTTGGCTTCTGCCTCTCAGACAGGACCTGCTACAGCAGGGGCCCTGTCTGTTCCAAGACTTACCGCGGCTGCGTTTGACGGCATGGCGGTTAAACGTCGGATCCTGATGGAAAAGGGCATTCCGATTGAAGTCATTCCTACGCTGATAAAAGCTAGGAAGGATGTGACAGCAAAACATTATCACCGCATATGGCGAAAATATGTTGCTTGGTGTGAGGCTATGAAGGCCCCAACAGAAGAATTTCAGCTCGGTCGATTTCTGCACTTCCTACAGTCAGGAGTGACTATGGGCCTAAAATTGGGATCCATTAAAGTCCAGATTTCGGCCCTGTCTATTTTCTTTCAAAAAGAACTGGCTTCACTGCCTGAAGTTCAGACGTTTGTTAAGGGAGTGCTGCATATTCAGCCCCCTTTTGTGCCCCCAGTGGCACCTTGGGATCTCAACATTGTGTTGGATTTCCTAAAATCACATTAGTTTGAACCACTTCAGACCGTGGAATTAAAATATCTGACGTGGAAAGTGGTCATGCTTTTGGCCTTGGCTTCGGCTAGGCGGTAGGGGTGTGCACTTGAAATTTTTCGGGTTTTGTGTTTTGGGTTCGGTTCCGTGGCCGTGTTTTGGGTTCGAACGCGTTTTGGCAAAACCTCACCGAATTTTTTTTGTCGGATTCGGGTGTGTTTTGGATTCGGGTGTTTTCTTCAAAAAACCCTAAAAAACATCTTAAATCATAGAATTTGGGGGTCATTTTGATCCCATAGTATTATTAACCTCAATAACCATAATTTCCACTCATTTTCAGTCTATTCTGAACACCTCACACCTCACAATATTATTTTTAGTCCTAAAATTTGCACCGAGGTCGCTGTATGGCTAAGCTAAGCGACCCAAGTGGCCGACACAAACACCTGGCCCATCTAGGAGTGGCACTGCAGTGTCAGGCAGGATGGCCCTTCCAAAAAATACTCCCCAAACAGCACATGACGTAAAGAAAAAAAGAGGCGCAATGAGTTAGCTGTGTGAGTAAGCTAAGCGACCCTAGTGGCCGACACAAACACCTGGCCCATCTAGGAGTGGCACTGCAGTGTCAGGCAGGATGTCCCTTCCAAAAAATACTCCCCAAACAGCACATGACGCAAAGAAAAAAAAGAGGCGCAATGAGGTAGCTGTGTGAGTAAGCTAAGCGACCCTAGTGGCCGACACAAACACCTGGCCCATCTAGGAGTGGCACTGCAGTGTCAGGCAGGATGGCCCTTCCAAAAAATACTCCCCAAACAGCACATGACGCAAAGAAAAAAAGAGGCGCAATGAGGTAGCTGTGTGAGTAAGCTAAGCGACCCTAGTGGCCGACACAAACACCTGGCCCATCTAGGAGTGGCACTGCAGTGTCAGGCAGGATGTCCCTTCCAAAAAAAACTCCCCAAACAGCACATGACGCAAAGAAAAAAAGAGGCGCAATGAGGTAGCTGTGTGAGTAAGCTAAGCGACCCTAGTGGCCGACACAAACACCTGGCCCATCTAGGAGTGGCACTGCAGTGTCAGGCAGGATGTCCCTCCCAAAAAATACTCCCCAAACAGCACATGACGCAAAGAAGAAAAAAGTAAAAAGAGGTGCAAGATGGAATTGTCCTTGGGCCCTCCCACCCAACCTTATGTTGTATAAACAGGACATGCACACTTTAACCAACCCATCATTTCAGCGACAGGGTCTGCCACACGACTGTGACTGAAATGACTGGTTGGTTTGGGCCCCCACCAAAAAAGAAGCAATCAATCTCTCCTTGCACAAACTGGCTCTACAGAGGCAAGATGTCCACCTCATCATCATCGTCCGATTCATCACCCCTTTCACTGTGTACATCCCGCTCCTCACAGATTATTAATTCGTCCCCACTGGAATCCACCATCTCAGATCCCCGTGTACTTTCTGGAGGCAATTGCTGCTGGTGAATGTCTCCATGGAGTAATTGATTATAATTCATTTTAATGAACATCATCTTCTCCACATTTTCTGGAAGTAACCTCGTACGCCGATTGCTGACAAGGTGAGCGGCGGCACTAAACACTCTTTCGGAGTACACACTGGAGGGAGGGCAAGTTAGGTAGAATAAAGCCAGTTTGTGCAAGGGCCTCCAAATTGCCTCTTTTCCCTGCCAGTATACGTACGGACTGTCTGACGTGCCTACTTGGATGCGGTCACTCATATAATCCTCCACCATTCTTTCAATGGTGAGAGAATCATATGCAGTGACAGTAGACGACATGTCAGTAATCGTTGGCAGGTCCTTCAGTCCGGACCAGATGTCAGCATCAGCAGTCGCTCCAGACTGCCCTGCATCACCGCCAGCGGGTGGGCTCGGAATTCGTAGCCTTTTCCTCGCACCCCCAGTTGCGGGAGAATGTGAAGGAGGAGATGTTGACAGGTTGCATTCCGCTTGACTTGACAATTTTCTCACCAGCAGTTCTTTGAACCCCTGCTGACTTGTGTCTGCCGGAAAGAGAGATCCAACGTAGGTTTTAAATCTAGGATCGAGCACGGTGACCAAAATGTAGTGCTCTGATTTCAACAGATTGACCAAACGTGAATCCTGGTTAAGCGAATGAAGGGCTCCATCCACAAGTCCCACATGCCTAGCGGAATCGCTCTCTTTTAGCTCCTCCTTCAATGCCTCCAGCTTCTTCTGCAAAAGCCTGATGAGGGGAATGACCTGACTCAGGCTGGCAGTGTCTGAACTGACTTCACGTGTGGCAAGTTCAAAGGGCAGCAGAACCTTGCACAACGTTGAAATCATTCTCCACTGCGCTTGAGTCAGGTGCATTCCCCCTCCTTTGCCTATATCGTGGGCAGATGTATAGGCTTGAATGGCCTTTTGCTGCTCCTCCATCCTCTGAAGCATATAGAGGGTTGAATTCCACCTCGTTACCACCTCTTGCTTCAGATGATGGCAGGGCAGGTTCAGGTTTTTTTGGTGGTGCTCCAGTCTTCTGTATGCGGTGCCTGCACGCCGAAAGTGGCCCGCAATTCTTCTGGCCACCGACAGCATCTCTTGCACGCCCCTTTCGTTTTTTAAATAATTCTGCACCACCAAATTCAAGGTATGTGCAAAACATGGGACATGCTGGAATTTGCCCAGATTTAATGCGCGCACAATATTGCTGGCGTTGTCCGATGCCACAAATCCCCAGGAGAGTCCAATTGGGGTAAGCCATTCTGCGATGATCTTCCTCAGTTGCCGTAAGAGGTTTTCAGCTGTGTGCGTATTCTGGAAAGCGGTGATACAAAGCGTAGCCTGCCTAGGAACGAGTTGGCGTTTGCGAGATCCTGCTAATGGTGCCGCCGCTGCTGTTCTTGCAGCGGGAGGCAATACATCTACCCAGTGGGCTGTCACAGTCATGTAGTCCTGAGTCTGCCCTGCTCCACTTGTCCACATGTCCGTGGTTAAGTGGACATTGGGTACAACTGCATTTTTTAGGACACTGGTGAGTCTTTTTCTGACATCCGTGTACATTCTCGGTATCGCCTGCCTAGAGAAGTGGAACCTAGATGGTATTTGGTAACGGGGGCACACTGCCTCAATAAATTGTCCAGTTCCCTGTGAACAAACGGCGGATACCGGACGCACGTCTAACACCAACATAGTTGTCAAGGCCTCAGTTATCCGCTTTGCAGCAGGATGACTGCTGTGATATTTCATCTTCCTCGCAAAGGACTGTTGGACAGTCAATTGCTTACTGGAAGTAGTACAAGTGGTCTTCCGACTTCCCCTCTGGGATGACGATCGACTCCCAGCAGCAACAACAGCAGCGCCAGCAGCAGTAGGCGTTACACTCAAGGATGCATCGGAGGAATCCCAGGCAGGAGAGGACTCGTCAGACTTGCCAGTGACATGGCCTGCAGGACTATTGGCTTTCCTGGGTAAGGAGGAAATTGACACTGAGGGAGTTGGTGGTGTGGTTTGCGCGAGCTTGGTTACAAGAGGAAGGTATTTACTGGTCAGTGGACTGCTTCCGCTGTCGCCCAAAGTTTTTGAACTTGTCACTGACTTATTATGAATGCGCTGCAGGTGACATATAAGGGAGGATGTTCCGAGGTGGTTAACGTCCTTACCCCTACTTATTACAGCTTGACAAAGGCAACACACGGCTTGACACCTGTTGTCCGCATTTCTGTTGAAATACTTCCACACTGAAGAGCTGATTTTTTTGGTATTTTCACCAGGCATGTCAATGGCCATATTCCTCCCACGGACAACAGGTGTCTCCCCGGGTGCCTGACTTAAACAAACCACCTCACCATCAGAATCCTCCTTGTCAATTTCCTCCCCAGCCCAAGCAACACCCATATCCTCATCCTGGTGTACTTCAACACTGACATCTTCAATTTCACTATCAGGAACTGGACTGCGGGTGCTCCTTTCAACACTTGCAGGGGGCGTGCAAATGGTGGAAGGCGCAAGCTCTTCCCGTCCAGTGTTGGGAAGGTCAGGCATCGCAACCGACACAATTGGACTCTCCTTTGGGATTTGTGATTTCGAAGAACGCACAGTTCTTTGCTGTGCTTTTGCCGAAAGTCTTTTTTTTTTTTCTAGCGAGAGGATGAGTGCTTCCATCCTCATGTGAAGCTGAACCACTAGCCATGAACATAGGCCAGGGCCTCAGCCGTTCCTTGCCACTCCGTGTCGTAAATGGCATATTGGCAAGTTTACGCTTCTCCTCAGACGCTTTTAATTTTGATTTTTGGGTCATTTTTTCACTGATCTTTTGTGTTTTGGATTTTACATGCTCTGTACTATGACATTTGGCATCGGCCTTGGCAGACGACGTTGATGGCATTTCATCGTCTTGGCCATGACTAGTGGCAGCAGCTTCAGCACGAGGTGGAAGTGGATCTTGATCTTTCCCTATTTTTTTAACCTCCACATTTTTGTTCTCCATATTTTGCGCACAACTAAAAGCCACCACAGGTATACAATGTAGATGGATGGATAGTATAGTATTACTTATACTTATGGACGACGAGTGACGACACAGAGGTAGGTACAGCCGTGGCCTACCGTACTGCTGCTTAGTGCTTATATATAAATATAATATACTGTATAACGGACCTGGTGGACAGTGTCAGCAGCAGACTGCTAAACTAGTATGAAGAAAGAAAAAAAAAACACCACAGGTATACAATGTAGATGGATGGATAGTATTACTTATACTTATGGACGACGAGTGACGAGTCGACACAGAGGTAGGTACAGCCGTGGCCTACCGTACTGCTGCTTAAGTGCTTATATATAAATATAATATACTGTATAACGGACCTGGTGGACAGTGTCAGCAGCAGACTGCTAAACTAGTATGAAGAAAGAAAAAAAAAACACCACAGGTATACAATGTAGATGGATGGATAGTATTACTTATACTTATGGACGACGAGTGACGAGTCGACACAGAGGTAGGTACAGCCGTGGCCTACCGTACTGCTGCTTAAGTGCTTATATATAAATATAATATACTGTATAACGGACCTGGTGGACAGTGTCAGCAGACTGGTAAACTAGTATGAAGAAAGAAAAGAAAAAACACCACAGTGTTTTTCAGGCAGACAAACGTATACTGGACTGGTGGTCACTGTCAGCAAAACTGTGCAGTGTGCACTGACTGTACTCCTGCTATAACTGCTCCCCAGTCCCCACAATTAGGCAGTGTGAGCAGTGCACTCAGCACAGATATATCATGCAGCAGTGCAGCACACTGAGTGAGCACAGATATGGATTGGTGGAGCGTTTTTTTTCAGGCAGAGAAACAACGGATTAAACTCAAAACCCTGCACTGTACTCCCTAACAGCTGCTCCCTGTCCCCAATCCTCCCCACAATTTATAACTAACTAAGTTCTACTATAACGGAGAGGACGCCAGCCACGTCCTCTCCCTATCAATCTCAATGCACGTGTGAAAATGGCGGCGACGCGCGGCTCCTTATATAGAATCCGAGTCTCATGAGAATCCGACATCGAGATGATGACGTTCGGGCGCGCTCGGGTTAACCGAGCAAGGCGGGAGGATCCGAGTCAGCTCGGACCCGTGCAAAAAAGGGTGAAGTTCGGGCGGGTTCGGATTCTGAGGAACCGAACCCGCTCATCACTACAGTAGGCGGGTGTCAGAATTGGCGGCTTTGTCCTGTAAAAGCCCCTATCTGATCTTCCATATGGACAGAGCAGAATTGAGGACTCGTCCCCAATTTCTCCCTAAGGTGGTATCAGCGTTTCATTTGAACCAACCTATTGTGGTGCCTGCGGCTACTCGGGACTTGGAGGCTTCCAAGTTGCTGGACGTAGTCCGGGCCCTGAAAATCTATGTTTCCAGGACGGCTAGAGTCAGAAAGACTGACTCGCTGTTTATCCTGCATGCACCCAACAAGCTGGGTGCTCCTGCTTCTAAGCAGACTATTGCTAGCTGGATCTGCTCCACGATTCAACTTGCACATTCTGCGGCTGGACTGCCGCATCCTAAATCAGTAAAAGCCCATTCCACGAGGAAGGTGGGCTCTTCTTGGGCGGCTGCCCGAGGTGTCTCGGCTTTACAACTTTGCCGAGCTGCTACCTGGTCGGGATCAAACACGTTTGCAAAATTCTACAAGTTTGATACCCTGGCCGAGGAGGACCTTGAGTTTGCTCATTCGGTACTACAGAGTCATCCGCACTCTCCCGCCCGTTTGGGAGCTTTGATATAATCCCCATGGTCCTTACGGAGTTCCCAGCATCCACTAGGACGTCAGAGAAAATAAGAATTTACTCACCGGTAATTCTATTTCTCGTAGTCCGTAGTGGATGCTGGGCGCCCGTCCCAAGTGCGGATTGTCTGCAATACTTGTATATAGTTATTGCTTAACTAAAGGGTTATTGTTATGAGCCATCTGTTCAGTGAGGCTCAATTGTTATTCATACTGTTAACTGGGTATAGTTATCACGAGTTGTACGGTGTGATTGGTGTGGCTGGTATGAGTCTTACCCGGGATTCCAAATCCTTTCCTTGTAGTGTCAGCTCTTCCGGGCACAGTTTCCCTAACTGAGGTCTGGAGGAGGGGCATAGAGGGAGGAGCCAGTGCACACCAGTAGTCCTAATTCTTTCTTAGAGTGCCCAGTCTCCTGCGGAGCCCGTCTATTCCCCATGGTCCTTACGGAGTTCCCAGCATCCACTACGGACTACGAGAAATAGAATTACCGGTGAGTAAATTCTTATTTTCCCCCTATTTTTAATTTTCTCCTTCATAGCCCAGTAAAATGTTGCAATGTTAAGTATTGACTTGTGCCTTCTGGGGGTCCACTTCTTCACCAAACCCAGCCAAATCTCATCCTAAACCTCTGTTCCACGTTCTCTATGTACCCCATCTGTGTCATCCATGTCTGTCTACCCCTCCCCTTTAGATTGTAAGCTCTCACGAGCAGGGCCCTCTTCCCTCATGTGCTTATCCTTTGTCTTACTTTAATAATCTTCAACTGTACCACATCCAGCAGTCTTCTGCCACCTGATACTTATTCCAGTGTCATCTGCTGATGTAACTATGTGTATTTACCCCGTACTTGTCCTATACTGGCATCAACTGTAAGTTGCTGTTTTCCTGTTTGATTATTTATGTACTCTGTAATTGGGCACTGCAGAACCCTTGTGGCACCATATAAATTAAGGATAATAATAATAATATAGGGTGTATAATCCCCAGGTGTATCTCACACATCACACAGTACAGTATATAGGGTATATAATCCCCAGGTGTATCTTACACATCGCTCAGTACAGATTACAGGATGTATAATCACCAGGTGTATAACACATGTCGCACAGTACAGTATACATACTGGTCACAACAATGCAGCAGATATTGAGCACTGATCTGGATACTAGAAGTGACACAGAGCTGCAAGAATGCAGCAATGGCCTACTGTACTGTACTATATATGTATACTACTGGTCACCAAAATGCTGCACTGTCCTACTATATACTGCTTACAACAATGCAGCACAGATATGGAATGGATACTTGCAGTGACACAAAGCTGCAAGATACAGCAATGGCCTACTGTACACAACTATATACTGTTGGGTCAACAAAATGCTGCACTGTAATACTATATATACTGCTCACAAAAATGCAGCACAGATATGGAATGGATACTTACAGTGACACAGAGCTGCAAGATACAGCAATGGCCTACTGTACACAACTATATACTGTTGGGTCACCAAAATGCTGCACTGTAATACTATATATACTGCTCACAAAAATGCAGCACAGATATGGAATGGATACTTGCAGTGACACAGAGTTGCAAGATACAGCAATGGCCTACTGTACACAACTATATACTGTTGGGTCACCAAAATGCTGCACTGTAATACTACATACAATGCTCACAAAAATGCAGCACAGATATGGAATGGATATTTGCAGTGACACAGAGCTGCAAGATACAGCAATGGCCTACTGTACTGTACAACTATATACTGTTGGTCACCAAAATGCTGCACTGTCCTACTATATACTGCTCACAAAAATGCAGCACAGATATGGAATGGATACTTGCAGTGACACAGAGCTGCAATATACAGCAATGGCCTACTGTACACAACTATATACTGTTGGTTACCAAAATGCTGCACTGTAATACTATATATACTGCTCACAAAAATGCTGCACAGATATGGAATGGATACTTGCAGTGACACAGAGCTGCAAGATACAGAAATGGCCTACTGTACTGTACTACTATAAGTATAATTATATACTGGTGGTCCCCAGTCCCCACAATGCAGCACACTGAGCACAGATATTTGCAGCACACTGAGCACAGATATTTGCAGCACATTGAGCACAGATTACGGAGCTTTTCAGGGAGAGAACGCAGCCACGTCCTCTCCGTTCAATCTCCAATGCACGAGTGAAAATGGCGGCGACGCGCGGCTCTTTATATAGAATACGAATCTCGCGAGAATACGACAGCGGGATGATGACTTTCGGGCGTGTTCGGGTTAACCGAGCAAGGCGGGAAGATCCGAGGCTGCCTCGGAACCGTGTAAAATGGGTGAAGTTCGGGGGGGTTCGGATCTCGGAGAACCGAACCCGCTTATCTCTAATATATATATATATGAAATGGAGGGATAGGGGTACCGGTGACAAGTGCGGCTAAAAACAGTGGTTTAATATGCTTTAAAATAAAAAGCCAAAAGCAGTGGGTGGTCAGTACAGGTCCAACGCGTTTCGTCTCAACAGACTTCTTTAAGGGCCCCTTGAAGAAGTCTGTTGAGACGAAACGCGTTGGGCCTATACTAACCACCCACTGCTTTCAAGTTAAGTTTGAATTCCTATCCTTTTATACCTTTCATATTTTTCTTGTATTTTAAACCCTTTTTTGACACTGTTTTTACTCTCGTATATATTAAAACCTATTTTTTTTATAATTTTATAACATCTTTTGGCTTTTTATTTTAAAGCATATTAAACCACTGTTTTTAGCCGAACGTGTCGCCGGTACCCCTATCCCCCCATTTCTTATACATTTTAACAATACTATACCAGTGTTGTATTTTTAGGGTTTGGCTGACACCATTTGATAAGGTTACGTGGGCTTTTAGTTTTTTATCGAAATTCTATTATTCGTTTACATAGTCTTACTGAGATTCTCACCCCACAAGTGGCGCTGTACTATCTTTTTGCACATATATATATATATATATATATATATATGTGAATTCTCTTTTATTAACATCCTTGTTTACATTTCAATTTTCGAAAGGAAAACACCTTCTAAAGGACACACCTATTGGAAGATCCTGGTGGAGAGGGCCAGTGAGCAAATGCAAGACTGTGGTAATTACAGTACGCCATGCACTGCAACATGGTTAGCCAATAAAGCATTGCCCCCTTCATTTGGATTTGTTCTTAATAAAGCACCTAAGGCCTGATTCTAAATTGGGTGCAGCGCTGATGTTCATGCAAATGGTCAGTGTTTTTAAACTGCGCGTGCATCTAAATTGCTTGCAAGCCACACAGTGTATACATAACATGGTTTGTATGCACTGAGGCTCAGCTGTGATTAGATGCACAGTTCAGAAATGCATTGGAAAGGTATTGGGCATTCCTTGGCAGTGACTGCACGATGGCTATTCTCAGCCAACCAGTGACCTGTTATTCTGTGGTTGTCCCTAGTCAGATCAGCTCTAACTTGGATTAACAGTCACTAATGCTCCTTTTTGCTTAAGACAAATAATAATATAAAAGCATACAAGGGTTTTGATTAGTGATGTGCACCGGAAATTATTTGGGTTTTGTGTTTTGGTTTTGGATTCGGTTCCGCGGCCGTGTTTTGGATTCGGACGCGTTTTGGCAAAACCTCCCTGAATTTTTTTTGTCAGATTCGGGTGTGTTTTGTATTCGGGTGTTTATTTACAAAAAACCCTCAAAAACAGCTTAAATCATAGAATTTGGGGGTCATTTTGATCCCATAGTATTATTAACCTCAATAACCATAATTTACACTCATTTTCAGTTTATTCTGAACACCTCACACCTCACAATATTATTTTTAGTCCTAAAATTTGCACCGAGGTCGCTGGATGGCTAAGCTAAGCGACACAAGTGGCCGACACAAACACCTGGCCCATCTAGGAGTGGCACTGCAGTGTCAGGCAGGATGGCACTTCAAAAAAATTGTCCCCAAACAGCACATGATGCAAAGAAAAAAAGAGGCGCACCAAGGTCGCTGTGTGACTAAGATAAGCGACACAAGTGGCCGACACTAAAAACACCTGGCCCATCTAAGAGTGGCACTGCAGTATCAGACAGGATGGCACTTCAAAAAAATAGTCCCCAAACAGCACATGATGCAAAGAAAAAAAGAGGCGCAATGAGGAAGCTGTGTGACTAAGCTAAGCGACCCAAGTGGCCGACACAAACACCTGGCCCATCTAGGAGTGGCACTGCAGTGTCAGGCAGGATGGCACTTCAAAAAAATAGTCCCCAAACAGCACATGATGCAAAGAAAAAAAGAGGCGCACCAAGGTCGCTGTGTGACTAAGCTAAGCGACACAAGTGGCCGACACAAACACCTGGCCCATCTAGGAGTGGCACTGCAGTTACCTAGCGAAAGGATGAGTGCTTCCATCCTCATGTGAATCTGAACCACTAGCCATGAACATAGGCCAGGGCCTCAGCCGTTCCTTGCCACTCCGTGTCGTAAATGGCATATTGGCAAGCTTACGCTTCTCATCAATTTTGATTTTTGGGTCATTTTACTGAACTTTTGTTTTTTGGATTTTACATGCTCTCTACTATGACATTGGGCATTGGCCTTGGCAGACGACGTTGATGGCATTTCATCATCTCGGCCATGACTAGTGGCAGCAGCTTCAGCACAAGGTGGAAGTGGATCTTGATCTTTCCCTATTTTAACATCCACATTTTTCTTCTCCATTTTTTAATGTGTGGAATTATATGCCAGTATCAATAGCAATGGCCTACTACTATATATACTGCGCACAACTGAAATGCACCACAGGTATGGATGGATAGTATACTTGACGACAAGAGGTAGGTAGAGCAGTGGCCTTCCGTACCGTACTGCTATATATACTGGTGGTCACTGTCAGCAAACTGCAAAACTAAAATGCACCACAGGTATAGAATCTAGATGGATAGTATACTTGACGACACAGTGGTAGGTAGAGCAGTGGCCTTCCGTACCGTACTGCTATATAAAATGGTGGTCACTGTCAGCAAACTGCAAAACTAAAATGCACCACAGGTATAGAATCTAGATGGATAGTATACTTGACGACACAGAGGTAGGTAGAGCAGAGGCCTTCCGTAGCGTACTGCTATATATACTGGTGGTCACTGTCAGCAAACTGCAAAACTAAAATGCACCACAGGTATAGAATCTAAATGGATAGTATACTTGACGACACAGAGGTAGGTAGAGCAGTGGCCTTCCGTACCGTACTGCTATATATACTGGTGGTCACTGTCAGCAAAACTCTGCACTGTACTTCTCCTATGTAATACTGCTGGTCCCCAGTCCCCACAATAAAGCAGTGTGAGCACGGATATATGCAGCACACTGAGCACAGATATGGAGCGTTTTTCAGGCAGACAACGTATAATACTGGTGGTCACTGGTCAGCAAAACTCTGCACTGTACTCCTCCTATATAATATTGCTGGTCCCCAGTCCCCACAATTAAGCAGTGTGAGCACAGATATATGCAGCACACTGAGCACAGATATGGAGCGTTTTTCAGGCAGAGAACAGATAAACCTGGTGGTCACTGATCAGCAAAACTCTGCACTGTACTCCTCCTATATAATACAGCTGCTCCCCAGTCCCCACAATTAAGCAATAAGCACAAATATTTGCATCAACATTAATAAACGGAGAGGACGCCAGCCACGTCCTCTCCCTAACATTTCCAATGCACGAGTGAAAATGGCGGCGACGTGCAGCTGCTTATATAGAATCCGAATCTCGCGAGAATCCGACAACGGGATGATGACGTTCGGGCGCGCTCGGGTTAACCGAGCCATACGGGAGAATCCGAGTATGCCTCGGACCCGTGTAAAATGGGTGAAGTTCGGGGGGGTTCGGTTTCCGAGGAACCGAACCCGCTCATCACTAGTTTTGATGATGCCTGTTGCCCAATTCTTGTAATTAACAACAAAAATGAAAAACCCAACCATCCAAATCTTCTAAGAAAATAAAGGCATTTTATGTCTGTTTTAATAATTTGAGTCCACCATATCAGTATCATATCTAGAGATAGTTTGCTTACCATTCAACATAAATGTAACACCTTTAATAACAACATTTAAACAAGAAAGCTAGTATGACAGAATTTAGGGTGTTTGACAAATCCATCTGCAATCCTTCACCAGCTACACCTACATATGTTAGTGGTCTGTCAATGGTGAACATATGTTGATGTGTAGTGAAATATCTCAGCAGGCATATCACTGCATCGGGGTGTTATGTCTTTACAATTGAAATATTTGAACATAATAACAAAAATGTAGTTTAAACTGACAGAAATGTTTATGTGAAACTTATGTTTTTGTTGTATAACTGTAATAAATGATGTAATTATTTCCTTCAGCTACAGCATCTGGTCCTCCCCTTACAAGCTGGTTGCTCATATTCAATTAAAAAAGATAAATAATTATAATCAAGGGATTTTCCTTTTTCTCTTCTGCCTCTTTTCATCATTGAAGCAAAACCTTGCCTATACTTTTGCTGATACGGTTAAAGAGGAATCATTCTCAATGGCTACCAAGACTGATGTGTCAATAACATGGCAGAAACAGGAATACTGCATTATGCGAGAACAATTAATCATTTTAATACATACAAAGTTTAATGGTTAATAAATACACAGCTAATGCACCTATCCTACTTTTCTAGTGAAGTGGTGAATGATGGGGGTCATTCCGAGTTGTTCGCTCGTTATTTTTTTTCTCGCAACGGAGCGATTAGTCGTGAATGCGCATGTGCAATGTCCGCAGTGCGATTGCGCCAAGTAAATTTGCTATGCAGTTAGGAATTTTACTCACGTTTTTTTCTTCGTTCTGGTGATCGTAATGTGATTGACAGGAAGTGGGTGTTTCTGGGCGGAAACAGGCCGTTTTATGGGTGTGTGCGAAAAAACGCTACCGTTTCTGGGAAAAACGCGGGAGTGGCTGGAGAAACGGAGGAGTGTCTGGGCGAACGCTGGGTGTGTTTGTGACGTCAAACCAGGAACGACAAGCACTGAACTGATCGCAGATGCCGAGTAAGTTTGAAGCTACTCAGAAACTGCTAAGAGGTGTGTAATCGCAATTTTGAGAATCTTTCGTTCGCAATTTTACTATGCTAAGATTCACTCCCAGTAGGCGGCGGCTTAGCGTGTGCAAATCTGCTAAAAGCAGCTTGCGAGCGAACAACTCGGAATGAGGGCCCATACCAAAAAAAACGAGTCGAAAGCAGCAGTGGCTCCTACAGTGGTGTAAGTTTGTCCTAGTTGCCCGGAGGCAAGATACATTTTGTGCCCCCCCCCCCCCCCCCCCATATAAATATATATATTTATATATATATATATTTAAATTACATTATATACAAGTGTAATACGCAGGATTAGAAACCATGATCTATTACACTGGAAGCAGGCACCTTACTGGGGAAGCCTGAGAGTTCTAACTGTATGAAGTTACTTGTAATTGTCAGAAAAGTAACTTCATATGGAGCAACAGGATACAGGAGTAAAAAGCTCCATCAGTAAGATGCCTGCTTCCAGTGTAATAGGTTGTGGGTTCTAATCCTGGGCATGACACTTTTAAAATGTGCATCTATAATAAAGAGGGTGTTGACTTGTAAGGTGCAGGGACTAGTGAGGAGGGTAGTCGGCCACGGAAGAGACATCGGCGGCTGTCAATTAACTTACCGTATCTATACCGTATTTGGCCAGGGGTGCCTGTAAATGTGTGAATGTACTGTATGAGATGAGATCACTATTGTGCGCATGGTCTCAAATCAACAAACCAGCTTCACGGAACTGCATTGGATACAGCCCCTAGAAGCTAAGTAGAGGGTGATGTAATAGCAGGGGACTTTCCATTGGAAGCACTCTCTGCAATAACAGTCAGGACTGGAAGCTTCAGTGGTAGAAAACACTTCCCCCTAGGAATGCCTGACCGGCATGTGGCATGTGATTGGCAGAAGAGGCTTCCAATGGAAAGCCACTGTCAGGCAGGCACGGGTGGATTTTATTGGTGGTTGCAGCCCTGCAGCCCCAAGTTAAAATCTGCCACTGGTTAAAAGTGTGTGCATGTGTTATGACTGTGTATGTGTCATGTCTGTGGTATTTTTGAACCTGGCGTGTATGTGAAGTCCGTGCGAGTAACTGGAGGACTATGTGTATATTTGGCTGGTCTGTGGGAATCAGTGAGATGAAGTAGTAAGGAGCAATCCCTCACCGTGGGTCGAACCCGGGCCTCAGCAGAGGGAGCCGTATCCTGGCCACTGGATCATCAGGGACTTAGTGTTGATAGTAGGATGGTGAATGTATTGGTGAGAACGAACTGGATATACTGTCACAGGAGTAGGTGTTTGTGTACTCAAGGTTACTATGAAATAGGTTCTCTGGAGTTACGCAGATCTGGGAGGAGAGCTGAAGACGTTGAACTGGACTGGTTACTGGTGAGACTGGAACCATACTGGTTTCTGGTGAGACTGAAGAATAAGTGAAGACTGTGTCTTTAAGACGAGACTGAAGAATACTGCGGCTGTGTCTTTAAGACGAGACTGAAGAATACTGTGTATAACTGGTATCAACACAGGTGGAGCTTGTTAACTTTCACCTTCCAGGCAGAGAACTCAGCACTCAGGAAACTCATGGTACTGGCAAGCTGTTTATCCCAGTGAGCAGAAAAGACACAGGATCCAGGACAGATGGCAGAGGTAAGTCACTAAATATGAGAACTACAGTCAGGATCATGACAGTATGGGTATGAGAAAGATGAGAACATGGAACAGTGACAGAGGAGAGAGCAAGAGTTTAGCAATTGACAGAGATGACTCTGTACTGTCTGGTTTTATACACCTTATAACCATTTGCATGATTTGCTGGCAAAGTATGTCATAACTGAATAACCCTGTATAGTATGGTAAAGGAATGAAATGGATCACACATTAATAGGCTGGATTAGATGTAGAAGCTGTTCAGCTCATATCAGGTTGGTAGTAAAATCCGCATTCAAGGTGTCATTCACTCATTCTGCCTTTGCTGCCTCTGGGGACATTGTTATAAGAACTAGCTAACCGACTAGCGATGAGTATCCAATAGGAAGGCATTACTGCATATTATGGGCCTTATTCACAAATGTTCAGCAGATGCAGCAGCACTGCTTGCTCATAAATAACTGTATTAAGAATTGGATACATGTATCCAACTGCCCCGAATATATTCAGCTACTTGTAAAAGTAGGGATAATCTTTATCAGCACATTTGAACCATCCCTATCCTTGGTACAAGATCAGCCTGAAATCAAACCTTCTGCTTAAACTAACCTCATTTTAGCTTTAGTCCACCTAAACATCTTTGACTGATGACTGGCAGGAGGAGATGAGGTAGGGCTCCTGGCCCAACACATTTCCTCCCTCCTTTCCTCATCTCTCCTTGATTCCCTGGCACTTTCTACCTCTGTCTGCAGGCATGATGGGACCATGCCAGGCAAGTGGTTAAAGAACCACAGCCTTGAGCAGGCCATCATACAGCTATGTGGTTAGCATACTGACAGTCGGGATCCCAGCGGTCATAATATAGGTGCCGGGATCCTGACAGGGGCACCATACTGCCGCCATTATACCGGCGAGGTAGGTGATTTCCCCTCAATGAGTGTCCATGACATCCATAGAGAGAGAATCGAACCTGTGGCATGCAAAGGGTCTTATTGTGCCCCCACTCACCGCTGGCATTCCACTGCTTGGGATGCCGATGTCGGCGTAATAATATTGGCATACCAAGCGGCAGTAAATCATACCGATCCCAATATATTGTATGGGGAAAATAGCCTTTGCAAATGTACTACATCTGGGACTGCTTAATATTTGGGAGGAGCATAAAGTATAACCATGAAGATAGAAACTAAAGCAGGCTCAATGTTAAGTAAGAGAAAGATTTTAACAGAAGTAACTTGAATAACTCTTTTATTGTTGTGAAACTCTAGTAAAGAGTAGTCATGACATAGCTGAACCTAGAAACATTTTAAACCAGTGGCGTAAGTTCGTCCCAGTCGCCCGGAGGCATGATAAATGTTGGTGCCCCCCTACATATACACACACATACCATATGTAACTATCCGGTACTCAGGGTGAACAGTAGTAGCGTGCTCAGGTACCTTTCCCAATAGTAATATACATACACATACAAAGTGGATGCACTCCAAGTCAGTCATTACAATAAAACAGACACCAGCATACCTTTATAGTACACCTACAGTGATCCATCACCCGCCAGCAGGTCTCAGTGGAGATGCTTTGGCCCAGTGGTGTGCTGATATATATAAAAAACACGCAGCAAACACCTCATTCACTTAAAAACACACACGCTTCTTTCACTTAAACATACACACACGCCTCTTTCACTTAAACACACACGCCTCTTTCACTTAAACATACACACACGCCTCTTTCACTTAAACACACACACGCCGCTTTCACTTAAACACACACAGGCCTTTCACTTACACACACACACGCCTCTTTCACTTAAACATACACACACGCATCTTTCACTTAAACACACACGCCGCTTTCACTTAAACACACACAGGCCTTTCACTTACACATGCCTCTTTCACTCACACATACACACCTCCTTCACTTAAAAACACACACACACATACATACACACACACACACACACACACACCGCTTTCACTTAAACACACACATGCCTCTCACTTACACACGCGCGCCTCTCACTTACACACACATGCCTCTCGCTTACACACACACATACCTCTCACTTACACACACATGCTTCTCACACACACATTTAGAAACTGACACTCCTCCATATATTTGTACGGTAGCGTGTACCCAGACCATGTGTGTGCTCTGTACATAGGGGGTAATTCCAAGTTGATCGCAGCAGGATTTTTGATAGCAATTGGGCAAAACCATGTTCACTACAGGGGAGGCAGATATAACATGTATAGAGAGAGTAAAATTTGGGTGGGTTATATTGTTTCTGTGCAGGGTAAATACCGGCTGCTTTATTTTTACACTGCAAATTAGATTGCAGATTGAACACACCCCACCCAAATCTAACTCTCTCAGCACATGTTATATTTGCCTCCCCTGCAGTGCACATGGTTTTGCCCAACTTCTAACAAAGTTCCTGCTGCAATCAACTCAGAATTGCCCCCATAGTCCTGTAGAAATGCTCAAATGCCCCTTTAATCCTTGCCTCTCACACACATGCCTCTCACTTACACACACACTCACACACACACACACGCCTCACACACACACATGCCTCACACTTACACACCTCTTTTACTTGAACACACAACTTTCTTTAAAAACACACACACACACACACACCTCACTTAAAAACATGCACACACAAAACACAGTGCTTGCAACATTTATTAAAGCTTGAGGCAAGTGCTGCCAGTGCCTACCTTTGGCTATCATCAGCCTGATGGAGGAACAGAGAGCTTCCCTTGGCTGGCTTGCTTAACTGGAAGGGCCCGGGAGGAGCTGCGCTCTGGAGCTCCCCCTAGCTGCAGCCAGTGCAGCTCTCTGTATATACAGAAGGCAGCTTCCGTGTCACTGACACAGCTCCTCCGTCTGTAAAAAATAATTTAAAAAACAATTATCAACGGCAGTGGCTGAACTAGAGAATGGTGGGCCCAGGTGCAACAATATGCATTGGGCCCCCCTCCTATATTATAAATAGGTGAAGCGCATCACCCAGAAAATTGATTTTTGTCTCACTGAGAAGGGTGTCACCATACAATAGTACTCTAAAGTTACGTTGCGCCACACAGTAGAGATCCTTATACACGTTACGCCACACACTAGAGAGCATTATACACGTTACGTCACACAGTAGAGAGGCTTATACACGTTACGTCACACAGTAGAGAGCATTATACACGTTACGTCACACAGTAGAGAGGCTTATACACGTTACGTCACACAGTAGAGAGGCTTATACACGTTACGTCACACAGTAGAGAGGCTTATACACGGTACGTCACACAGTAGAGAGCCTTATACATGTTACGCCACACAGTAGAGATCCTTATACACGTTACGTCACACAGTAGAGAGCATTATACACGTTACGTCACACAGTAGAGAGGCTTATACACGTTACGTCACAAGGTAGAGAGGCTTATACACGTTATGTCCCACAGTAGAGAGGCTTATACACGTTACGTCACACAGTAGAGAGCCTTATACACGTTACGCCACACAGTAGAGAGCCTTATACATGTTACGCCACACAGTAGAGAGCATTATACACGTTACGTCACACAGTAGAGAGCATTATACACGTTACGTCACACAGTAGAGAGCATTATACATGTTACGCCACACAGTAGAGAGCATTATACACGTTACGCCACACAGTAGAGAGGCTTATACACGGTACGTCACACAGTAGAGAGGCTTATACATGTTACGTCACACAGTAGAGAGCCTTATACATGTTACGCCACACAGTAGAGATCCTTATACACGTTACGTCACACAGTAGAGAGGCTTATACACGGTACGTCACACAGTAGAGAGCCTTATACACGTTACGTCACACAGTAGAGAGCATTATACACGTTACGTCACACAGTAGAGTGCATTATACACGTTACGTCACACAGTAGAGAGCATTATACACGTTACGTCACACACTAGAGAGCATTATACACGTTACGTCACACAGTAGAGATCCTTATACACGTTACGTCACACAGTAGAGAGGCTTATACACGGTACGTCACACAGTAGAGAGGCTTATACACGTTACGTCACACAGTAGAGAGCATTATACACATTACGTCACACAGTAGAGAGCATTATACACGGTACGTCACACAGTAGAGAGGCTTATACACGTTACGTCACACAGTAGAGAGCATTATACACGTTACGTCACACAGTAGAGAGCCTTATACACGTTATGTCACACAGCAGAGAGCCTTATACACGTTACGTCACACAGCGTGGAGACTTATACATGTTACGACACACAGTAGAGATCCTTATACACGTTACGTCACACAGTAGAGAGCCTTATACACGTTACGCCAGTGTCTACCTGATGTGCACACCAACGTTAACTACGAGGAATGTGAGCTAGATAGAAACAGATGTAGCCAGCCTCATTTTTGCCGTGATGCGTTGGTATGGGCGTACGCATTGCGACAAGCTTCAGTGAACGCTGTGCTGCGCTAAGTCGCAGCCGACGTTCTCTCTATAGCGCACGCACAATTTATAGACATGGGAACACTAGTCGTGAGTGTGGCTACATCTGTAGATATGGATATACAGTATACTGTATATACACACATAGTAAACACACACACACACACATCAAAATACATATACACACACACATCCATAGCAAAAACGTACAAACACACACACACACACACACTACTAAACATAGCAAAACACATATATACATCCACAAACACACACTCATAGCAAAAAAATACAGTATACATACACCAATAGCAAAATACATACACACCCCCATAGCAAAACCACACACATACATCCCTAGCAAAACACATACACCCATAGCAAAACACACACACAGCTAAATACATACACACACAGCCAGCATTTGCATGTGTGTATAACATACTTTGCACCTCCTGGCTCCTGCAAGGCTCCTCACTGCGGCTGATCCGACGTCTCCCAGTCCTCACTCTCCACACACACTGCTGCCGTGATTGTCCCTCCTCCCTCCCCCCAGCATGCAGCGGTGGCAGAGACCAGGAGTCTGGAGGAAGCTGCAGCAGCGTGGTGCCGAGATGAAGGGTGATGAGCTCACCCTTCTCACTTGCTGGCACTGTGCGCTCACGTCCAGGGCGGCTTCCTCCTGTGTCAAGGCCTGCAGCGCAGCGGCAGCTGGGTGTAATGAGTCAGTGTGACTCATTACACTGCTGCCGGCTGTGGGCCCCTTCTTAGCGCTGAGCCTCGGTGCATTGCACCGCTTGCACAGGCGCAAGTTCCGCCGCTGAGCAGCGGCGATCAGGCAGCGGGAGACAGTGGAGGAGATGTGCCCCCTGCAGGTAAGGAGCCCGGCGGCAGCCGACTCCACTGCCTCCCACAGTTCCGCCCCTGTTTTAAACTTAATAGTATTATGTAACCTATCCCACTTGGCAGTGAATGGGAGAGGCAGCTCTAATATAAAATCTGTCTGGGAAAAACTTTCCTTCCCTCCCTATACTCCGAACTACATATATACTATAATAGCGAAAGTATCCTGAAACATATTATTTTGTAATGCTACTATCTTAACAAATGCCAGTGCCACATAAACACAGCAGCTACAGGAACTATTTCATGGTCACTGTCAGTTAAGTAGTGCAAAAAGTTGCACTACTATATTCAAAGGGACAACAAGTTATACAAGCTGCATTCCTTTGATGCGCAACATATTTTATTTACAGTATCAAATTAAACCAATTACATTCCCTACAAGTTTCTGGGGCCTTTTGAGGCTAAGTTCATAAGGAATCCTTCTACAGCATTTACATCAAGCATCCATCATAAAACTACATCTCCCATAAGTCCAAGAGACTTCTTCCTGTTGAGAATTCTTCTGCCATTCACATCCACATCCTCAGAGTAAGATGACAACTTCCGGTTGCGGCAGACTTTGAGCCACCGACGGGACTTCCGGACTACATCTCCCACAACGCACGGCGGCTACTTCCGGTGACCATCGGCAATACTTTGATGACAACTTCCGGTTGCGGCAGACTTTGAGCCGCTGACGGGACTTCTGGACTACATTCCCCACAACGCCCGGCGGCCACTTCCGGTGGCGATCGGGAATATTCTGATTTAGGATACTAGAACCTTCACATGACGATCATCTACAGAGTTTTAAGACCCCTAAGATTGGGAGACTGTGACATTTATTTACCAGGTTACCGCAATACAGTGGAAAGACAGTCTCATCAGACGGACTCTCACTTCGGTCGGTTCAGGAACCGGAAGTGATGTATTTGGAGCACTTCCTAGTTTTTTACTATAAATATGTATTATTAGCAATGTAACACCAGCCTTGAAAAAGAGAGTTATCTCGAAACGCGTTGGCTGGAGGGAGGATTTTTTGCTCACTTGGATTGTCACCTGCACGGTAGGGGAAAGGTACAACCCTCTTTATTCATTTTTGTAGTCCTATTGGTACCGGACCTTTTTGGACCCAATTTTGATGGTCCTACATTTTCCCCTGCCTGGCAGCTCCCCTTCCTCGTGGCCAACACTTCCCCTCTAGAAAAAATATTTTTAGGTGGTTTTATCCAATAAATTCCTTTTTATTTACGGGTGACCATTCATGAATGTTCTCTGGATAAAGATACCTTGATGCGCAGACGGAACCCGCCTTCACCAGTGAGTACCGGTACGCAGCCTGACATACAAAGATACCTTGATGTGTTTTCTATCTCTATCTTACATTGTAAGTTAGGTACGCCAATCAGTTTAGTACCTGTATTCCAAAGAAACCTTTATATGTTTTAAACCTCGCTCACTTACTGTAAGTGAGGTACTACAACCATTCCTAATATCATCACTTAACATCTACTGCATTTATTTGAAGATTTTCCACCTTGAAAAAAAACACCCTTCTAATTTGTTTTTTTATACCATCACGTCTTATGATCCCACCGCTTTCTGGAGGAACGACGTCTCTTCTTCAAGAACCAGGATCTCATTAAAAATCCTCCAGATTCCATGTCATCATCGTTCCCTGGAGGAAAAATGTCGCCTTCTTAAGAATTAGGATTTCATCAAAAATCCTATAGATAAGTATTCTTCTTTTCCATTTTTTTACACAATAACTTCACAACTGAATCATCAGTTTTATTCCCCCACTCCCTCCCAGCGCCAACTCCTTTCACCACACACATCTCCTTTAGTTCTTTCTTCTTTGGATTATTCTTGGGATTAATCCAGTGGTGTAAAGGGGAGGCAGCAGGACTTTGTCATTTATCAGGAGCGCCTTTTTTATTCTACCAAATCCCTTTTCTAATATAAAATCTGTCTGGGAAAAACTTTCCTTCCCTCCCTATACTCCGAACTACATATATACTATAATAGCGAAAGTATCCTGAAACATATTATTTTGTAATGCTACTATCTTAACAAATGCCAGTGCCACATAAACACAGCAGCTACAGGAACTATTTCATGGTCACTGTCAGTTAAGTAGTGCAAAAAGTTGCACTACTATATTCAAAGGGACAACAAGCTATACAAGGTGCATTCCTTTGATGCGCAACATAAAAGGAAATAACCCAAACCTAGCTCTGCAACTACCAGCAGTGTGCACTAACAATTTAACTGGACAAGTATGACTTGCTAAAGGGATATTAGTGTGGGTTTCAGGATGTTATTTGATGTTGGATCGATGTACTTCATGTGAACTGAAATTCTATTGTTGAATATAGTGTTTCATGTTAAACCAAAGGGGTTAAGTGAGGAACTCTTTCATGTGTGATGCCATTTTCAGACTACTAAAGTAATCTCTTTCTCCTTAATTGGCTAGTGTTGAAGATGGCACAACACATACCTTTTGAATGATGCTGCAAGTTGCATTATCTATAAAATAATGTTTGAGTTGATAACTTTAGGGATAAGTTAACCTAACCTTTGCTTCAGCAGAGAAGAAAGCCCATTGCTGATACTGTATGTTCTGCATATTCAAATATTTTCCTGTAAAGACATTTGAAGATAGAGGGTAATTAGGTTTCCACCAATGAAACCTATAATCTAGGCATAAAATTGTAAAAGCATGAGTGGATCCCGGAGGCACCTTTCACAGAATAGCTTAACACATTTCACGTAACCCATAAGACATTTATATTAAAGATATTTGATGTCGGCAAGACAGCATTACAGTTATGTGTGATTTGTTACGGGGGTGATGTCGCCATGTGAAAAACTTAGAGTTGAAATGCGTCAGTGTGTTGAGCAGTTGCGGTGTACATCACGTGACTTAACACAACAAAATTGTTGTCCCATTGTAGTAGCTTTTATTCACCACTTTCATAGGCATAGTACATTGTATATCTGGTGTGTCACACACTTTCGCCTTATTGTTATTTTTTTGGATTGCCTTGATGAAGTTCTCTCAGAACACTGAAACATTGACTTCTACCCTTGATGAATCATAAACCTGCTGAGTACTACTGAGACACTAGTGGAAGTGCACTGTTAAGTGAATGTGCCGTAGAAAAAAAACACAATGAATTGGAAATGTACAATAAAAAGATTAAAATCTGACATATTACATCTAGCCTGGTTTATGGCAGCCTCAGCTTCTCTCTGTCAGCTTCACCCTCCTTTGGGACACTGCTCCACACTGCCTGTGTGGACTGTTAGGTGAGTGTGCTATACTCACAGTAAAATATATATAAATACTGTGTATATATATATATATATATATATATATATATATATTTATATATATATATATATATATATATATATATACACTGCTCAAAAAAATAAAGGGAACACTTAACACAATGTAACTCCAAGTCAATCACAATTCTGTGAAATCAAACTGTCCACTTAGGAAGCAACACTGATTGACAATCAATTTCACATGCTGTTGTGCAAATGGAATAGACAACAGGTGGAAATTATAGGCAATTAGCAAGACACCCCCAATAAAGGAGTTGTTCTGCAGGTGGTGACCACAGACCACTTCTCAGCTCCTATGCTTTCTGGCTGATGTTTTGGTCACTTTTGAAAGCTGGCGGTGCTTTCACTCTAGTGGTAGCATGAGACGGAGTCTTCAACCCAGACAAGTGGCTCAGGTAGTGCAGCTCATCCATGATGGCACATCAATGCGAGCTGTTGCAACAAGGTTTGCTGTGTCTGTCAGCGTAGTGTCCAGAGCATGGAGGCGCTACCAGGAGACAGGCCAGTACATCAGGAGACGTGGAGGAGGCCGTAGGAGGGCAACAACCCAGCAGCAGGACCGCTACCTCCGCCTTTGTGCAAGGAGGAACAGGAGGAGCACTGTCAGAGCCCTGCAAAATGACCTCCAGCAAGCCACAAATGTGCATGTGTCTACTAAAAAGATCAGAAACAGACTCCATGAGGGTGGTATGAGGGCCCGACGTCCACAGGTGGGGGTTGTGCTTACAGCCCAACACCGTGCAGGACGTTTGGCATTTGCCAGGGAACACCAAGATTGGCAAATTCGCCACTGGTGCCCTGTGCTCTTCACAGATGAAAGCAGGTTCTCACTGAGCACATGTGACAGACGTGACAGAGTCTGGAGACACCAAGGAGAACGTTCTCGCTCCATCCACCAACGCCACGTTGCACCACAGACTGTCTAGGAGTTGGCGGATGCTTTAGTCCAGGTATGGGAGGAGATCCCTCAGGAGACCATCCGCCACCTCATCAGGAGCATGCCCAGGCATTGCAGGGAGGTCATACAGGCACGTGGAGGCCACACACACTACTGAGCCTCATTTTGACTTGTTTTAAGGACATTACATCAAAGTTGGATCAGCCTGTAGTGTGTTTTTCCACTTTAATTTTGAGTGTGACTCCAAATCCAGACCTCCATGGGTTAATAAATTTGATTTCCATTGATAATTTTTGTGTGATTTTGTTGTCAGCACATTCAACTATGTAAAGAACAAAGTATTTAATAAGAATATTTCATTCATTCAGATCTAGGATGTGTTTTTTTAGTGTTCCCTTTATTTTTTTGAGCAGTATATATATATATATATATATATATATATATATATATATACTGTATATAATAAAAGGCTAACGCCTCTCCTCACCTCTGTGGATGGCATTCAAATGTTTTGTGAACCGGCCGCCACTTGATGGTGCCCGATGGAGCAATTAAATTGTTGCTGACATTACTGTTACAGTATGTTGTTCCATCATTTTGACGGGTTGGTAACTAGTATATATTGTATACTATATTATTAGTAGCATCCCGATAGCTTAACTTCCTGCCCCAACCGCCTACTCCTAAACCTCCCACAGCCTGACGCCCTCCCACACCCTAACCGAGCCCAAACGCAGCCTTACTTCCCCCGCAGCACCTAAAACACCGGCAGCCTGACTTTACCCCCCCCCCCCCGCAGCCTAACTCTACACCACAGCCTATATGGCCCTCCCACTGCCTGACTGAGTCCTCCCACAGCCTGTTGTGTCTGGATTAGAAGAGGCAATGAACCATCAGGTGCTGGTTAATCAGTGCTGTACCTGTATATATATTTATATTTACTTTGTGACCTACACTGAGACCACAAGAACAGGAGACACTCATACATCAAAGAAATTGAAAATACACCATTGGGTACTATTTTGTTCTACAAAGTTTGTGGTGCATCTACTGAACTGTCCCTGCAGCTTACATTATGTGAGGAAAACATCAAAGGAGCCAGGCATTTTTTGAATGCCCACTATTCTTTGGCAGTGCTAAGGCATCGCATTGTTGATGACATTCCCCCAGAGAAGAGAGGAGGGGTTTGGGGACTTCTTTTACTTACAGTAAGTCTGAATCCAGATGGATTTTTCTTTTGGATACACTATTCCCTCCTGGGTTAAATGAGCAATTAGGGCTATCCTGCTTTTCGTAATTTCGGTATATCATTGATTCTGGTTCTGTACTTTTGTTAAAACATGGAATGAAACATATAGTGTGGCTGTTAGCCCTGCAGTGAACATTTATAATATTTATGCATTTGTAACGCTAGCATTTTTAATATAATGTATCTTTATTTCATGTGGTATTGTGGGTAGCAACTTTTTTGTTTCTTTAGTAATACAATTAGTGTTTGTATCATTGCATGTTTATTGATTTTGCACAGGTGCTCTGGTCCCACCCCATGACGCCGAAGCCGACTTACTGTGATGATGTCATTTGTTACTGAGCGGGACGCGGCGGGCGCCATTGACAGTATGACGGAGGTATATACAGTAGGTAAGTGGTTACACTTGTTTGTTTGTCCTGAAGAAATTGTTAATCAAATAACATTGAAATGCTGATCCACAAGACACTCTCTTCTGTTATTTTTTGAAGTGCCAAGAGTGCTGCCAACCTGACGATTATATGTATATCAAGCAAGGGAGGTAATAACGCTGAAGGCATTAAACATTTAATAATCACGATCATGATTTTTAAATGCCTTGAGTGTTGCCTCTAATGCTTGCTATATTTCAGCATTCACAGAAGCCTACTCTATGGGGGGATTTAGGGTTCAGGGCATCCCTAAGCACAATACCTCATTTGGATTCTGGTGAGTCTCTGCACGTTGCAGATCCCAGCATCTTTGCATTTTTAGAGGCTTAGTACCTCTTCTTCCAGGCTCCTGGAGTGCACGTGTGTGCTTCTGAGACTCCCACTGATGAATCATGGGGACATGGTCCTTTTTCTGTGTCCAGATACCGGCTGGTGATTTGGAGCACTGGAAAGTTCTGATGCAGGGGGACTGCTGTGCTGCCCTAGGCATGTGCCTCATGTGCATAGTGGGAAATCCAGTATTGACCTATTCTAACAGAATGACCACAAGACTGGAATTTTTCCAGTAGTTCACTGGGCCATCGGAAGAATCAGTGGATCTTTTCCTATTGAAGTGGGCAGGTTTAAGAGAGTAATACTGGGAATTACTGATTCATCAGGAGGAGGCGGAGCCAATAGGAGCACATCATTTTAATGACACAAAGTGCCTCCTAGCACCCTCAGCCAATGGTGCTGTGAGGGTGGGGGGACGCATTACATTTTACCCTGGGTCAGGCCTGATGGAGGGTCCTGGGGGAAGTGGGGCCCGCTGCACACCACCCTCCTTTCCCCTCCGGCACTTGAGTATTGGAGAGAGAGAAGTGACTTCCTCTGCAGTAGCCTCTCTCCCCATCTCAGCACACATGCTGATTGTGTGCTGCACTGGGGAGAGAGGCAGTCACTTCTCTCTCTAACTGTGTGTCGCACAAACACTACTTTTTTACATTTACTATGGAGGGGGGTTAGCCACACCTCCCTGCATTGGCCACGCCCCCTCCCATTACCTGGGCCCGGCTCAGCTGTTGGTGCCCCTGCCTTCAGTTATAACTCCTCTTCAGGCTTCTTCCTTAGCGCAGTTTAAAAAAGTAGGCAACTACACTTCAGTACAGAACGGTGCTTAACTTTTTATTGGATAGTACAAATAAGCAAAGAATAAAAAAGTATTTAGCAGGAGTGAAAAAGTTAAAGAAAGGGATTTATACACCACTGATATTATACATGCTACGTTCCATTCTGGTTATTCTATTTTTTGGGGATGAAACTGAGCAAAACAAAATTGTCTTAGTGAGTCCTTTCTCTAATATGTTTTGATGTCGACATAGATTTCGGGGTACATTTATCAAATAAAGATTTATCATAATAAAATTGCCGGCAAGCTCGCTACTTGATAAATAAACCCCCTGATCTCTCTGTCTTCCCAAGATATAATCAGCCGTCAAGTGAATAACAACAGTTACTATGATAAATCTTATATAAAGTGTTTAATGCCTACAAACAAAATGATTGTACTGTGGAAAATTAATTTTTGTAACAGATGGCAAGTGTATTAGATATATTCCCTGTAAAAACATTTTATTTCAAGGATGATTTTACTAGGGCTAATGGGGGTCATTCCGACCTGATCGCACGGTGCCATTTTTCGCAGCGCAGCGATCAGGTCACTACTGCGCATGCATATGCACCGCAATATGCAGGCGCGTCGTACGGGTACAAAGCGGATCATTGCTGGGCGATGGATTTAACGAAGAATCCATTCGCACAGCCGATCGCAAGAACATTGACAGGAAGAAGGCGTTTATGGGTGTCAACTAACCATTTTCTGTGAGTGGTTGGAAAAACGCAGGCATGTCCAAGCGTTTGCAGGGCGGGTGTCTGACGTCAATTCCGGGACCGGACAAGCTGAAGTGATCGCAGCGGCTGAGTGAGTTCAGACCTATTCAGAAACTGCACAAACTATTTTTGTAGTGCTCGGCTGCACAGACATTCGCACACTTGCACAGCTAAAATACACTCCCCAGTGCACCACTGCAAAAAGTAGAACTCAGAATGACCCCCAAGTCTTTATTATTGCACTGATTTAGTCAGTTTTATGTAATATAAGATAGTTTGCATTGCAGTATCCAGCTTTTATTGCATTGTGTAAGCCGAACACGTGTTGTAGTTACTCTTTCTCATAAGGCTACATGGATGCTACTATTCATGAAAAATGTGATAATAAAAGGAAATATGTTTGCAAGTCAGAAAAGTAAAAGTATCACACTATTACCATTATTAAGCTATACATTACAGAGGTGTATTGTATTGTAGCTGGTCAAGGAGTAAGACATATTCCACAGGGTATCCGGTCTTTGGGGCGATAACACTTAGGTCGACACTCATTAGGTCAACCACTATTGATCGACGTGCATTAGGTCAACATGGTCATTAGGTGGACATCAGGGCCGGTGCAAGGTTTCTCAGCACCCTAGGCAAAACATGTGCCTGTTGCACTACCCCCCCCCCCCCCCCAAAAAAAAAAAAAAAAGAGAAAAACCCGCCCAGACGCTAAAAATTATATTTTTCAAAAAACTCACTATGTGTGACATTTTTTTGCGGGGACCCCCAAAAAGGCTGTAATGTGTCTGGACACCGTTGGATAGCTTACTCCTGAGTGCAGCCAAACTGAATCTTTATACATTCACTGCCATGCAATATATAGCGGAGCGCAACGGGGCATGTATTTATGCTATGTAACACATATATATACGTGTGTGTGTGTGTGTGTGTGTGTATACATATATATATATATATCTCCAATATATATATATATATATATATATATATATATATATACACACACATATACATACACTTCTACAGTAGAGGAATGGAGTACTGAGGTTGCAATATAAGGGTACCTTAATGGCTGCAGGAGAAGGAGTCCCAGTGAAGAAGAAATTCTACCCATAAAAATGTATAATCGGGACCAATCCAAGGCTACTATATATTGCAGGCTGCAGAAGAAGGAGACTGTGATCCACTCAGACAGGGAACAGTAGCAGGGGAGCCGCGCGCAGTCTGCCCTGCAGTGTAGTCCCAGTTCCTCACATAGCACAACACAATCATCCCCGCAGGACTCCCATATGCAGAGTCATTTCTTGTGGTGCGGGGCGGGCATTTGTCAGCGCGGAGAGGAGCAGAAGAACTGTACCACCAGCCGGCAGCACCAGTGGCGGAACTTGTGAGTGGTGGGCCCAGGTGCAAGGATATGCTTTGGGCCCCCCTCCTCCACCCCAGGGTGAGGTACAGGGTGACGAAGATGAGGCAGAGGATGACGGGGATGAGGCAGAGGGTGACAGGGAAATGGAGAGTTGGTGAAAGGTTGAGAAAGGGGGAGATGGATCAAGGAAGAGAGGGGAAGACTGAGAAAGAGAGGGGAATTATGGAGAGAGAGAGAGTCAGACAGAGAGAGGGGGAGAGAGAGGGTGAGAGGGAGGGAGGGAGAGAGGGGGGAGAGGGATTGAAGGGTGAAGAGGAAGAAGATGGGGGGGGAGAGGCTGAGCAGCACTTGCCACCTTCTCATACTCTAGCATTGCTTTTTTTCCTACCTGTAGTCTGTGGCTTGTGCAATCCAGGGCTGCTGCTGGGCGTGGAGATGGCCAGTGTCTCTGCTTCCCTCCAATTGATTTTTGGTGCCACGGACAGCAGGGGACGGGAGGAGGGTGGAAAATAAATATGAAAGGGGAGTGAAGAGCTGAGAGAGCGTGTTCTCCTCCCCCTCCGGTCAGGCAGTCCCACACAACCAGCTTAAATGAGTATGGGGGAGGAGCAGAGAGAGAGGCCCCTCCTGCACAAACGGAAGGGCACTCAACAGACAATTGGCCAGCACTACAACATCTGGGAGGAGGGGGAGGCGCTCGAGAACGGTGGGGAGGAGATGGGAGATCGTCCCTCCTCACCCTTAACAAGCTGTATCGTGGCACCAGTAAGTCCGTGGAGCGGGCGGACATGCTTGAGCGGGGAGGAGAGAGAAGAGCAGCCCCTCCTCCCTCTGCAGCCGGTACCCCGATTATGTGCTGCACTTTATTATTAGGAACTGGGGCACTGGCGGTAGGCACAGCGCTGGAAGCGGCAGTATTACAATGAGTCAGTGTGACTCTTTGTAATGCCTGCGGCTGTGCGACCCTACACAGCGGCGGGCCTCGGTGCAATGCACCGCTGCTTGTTAAGCCACTGGGCAGCACGCTGCTTACTCTATGTGTATAGCGTATTAGAGGCGCTGCCGATGGGTTACACTCATACTGTCAGCGCTGCAGGGATGCCGCGGCCGCCCAACTGTTCTCAGCCGCCAGCGCTGACAGTATGAGTGTAACCCATCGGCAGCGCCTCTAATACTCTATACACATAGAGTAAGCAGCGTGCTGCCGGCTAGTGGTACAGTTCTTCTGCTCCTCTCAACATATTCCTCTTAAGGAAGAGGAGGAGCTGAGCAAGGGTCAAGAAGCATTCACCAGTAGCGTGAGCTGCCGCCCTCCAGTGGCCGCCGCCCATAGGCAGCTGCCTAAAGCTGCCTAGTGGTGGCGCCGGCCATGGTTGACATGGCAAAGGTCGACACATGAAAAGATCGACATGAGGTTTTTTTTTTTTTTTAAAATATTTTTTTTTACTTTTTCATACTTTATGATCTACGTGAACTACGATTGGGAATAGTAACCTATGCCGAGCGAAGCGGTAGCAGAGCCCGAAGCTCACGAGCCATGTGAGGGAACACAGTGCACTAATTGGGGTTGCCGATCACTTTATGAAGAAAACGACACATAAAAAAAACCCTCATGTTGACCTTTTCCATGTTGACCCAATGACCGTGCGTGTCGACCTATTTCATGTGTCGACCTAGTCACTGTCGACCAATAGTGGTTGATCTAATGACTGTCAACCTAATTACTGTCGACCCAACGAACCACACCCGCTCCCTAGTAGCTCCTCTCCAGTGACATCTTTATAATTACAGTATATTAATAGGTTATTCCACCCTAAAAATGAGTGAGTAGGGAGCTGAAACAGGTGCTGATCATTGGGTAGACCAGAATTAGGTTACCATTCCCTATCGTAGTCCACATGAATGGTAAATGATGAAAAAGATGAAAACAATAGAAAAAAAACTTGTGTCAACTATATGTGTGTTGACCATTGGCGTTTCTGTAATGGGTGCAATGTGTGCGGTGCGTATGGGCCCCTGGTAATCTGCCTTAGCAAGGCACACATCGCATACACCACACCAATGTTTTAATACTTACCTTTCTGGAGTCCCGCGTCGGGCACTGCAGCCACGGCAGAAATCACAGTCAAAATGGCCACTGCAGATGCACAGTAGAAAAATGAGTCTCTGAAACATGGCAGGCGCCATGTTTACAGAGAACTTCACATGTGCAGTAGACCACTGCACAATGCCAGAGCCTACTGAGAGGAGGAGGCCCAACCAGAGTCTGCACACCGGCTTCCTCCACTGTTGCAATGTCCCTGGTCTGAACCATTGTGATGTTGACCATTGTCATGTTGACCATTGTCATTTTGACCATCCTGTTAACTTTTTGTACCTGTTGACCTTTTACACGTCGATCTGTTGACCATGTCTACCTTTTGTAGGCCTGTCATGAAATGTTGCTGACCAGCACCTTTAGCATGGAGGTCTTGTTCTCAGCTGTCACAGTGGAAGGGTTATAAACTGTTCATAACAGTATTCTTTGGCTAGTGCAGAAGAAGTGCCACCAGAACTTTGACAACATGACATGTCCATCTACCTGAATGTATCAATAGACGTTAAAAAGCAGAGAGTTTAATGCCATAACTATTAAATGCTATCTGAGGACATAATAATATGTTTTACACTGTACTCATAGTATTTGCCACTCTTTGTTGTAAACTATTAGTCTCTTGTGATTTTCACACATATGGTGGAATAGATCCTGCCCCAAGGGCCACTTTATTCTTCTGTGAATATGTACAGTAAGTTGTAAGCCCTCATATTAAAGGTATATGTATTGTGATATTTTGCCTTAGCAAGGTATCATCATTAATAAGGACCTGTCATTAAAAAGTTTTCTTTGGAATACAAATCCTAAAATGACTTTGAAAAAGACCCCTGTATTACAATATGTTCTTGCTGAATGGAGGGTATACCAATATTTTAATATATGTTTATAATTCTCAAATGTATGTAAATTAATATTGTTTATAACTAAAAAGGCAAATGTATGACAAGCCAGCGGGCACATATAAGACTTTAAATTCTCCAGGCAGCTGGAGGAATCAGCATGAGCCATTAGCTATACAAAGCAGAGAAAGGAGGCAGTTTTACATCTCTTTTACCTGGGTACCAGAGCTGGAGTAACTGTGTCTAGACAGCACCATAGTTCAGAGGCATAGTCCAGGAATGGGTGGAGGCAGGAGATACTCAGAGAGACTGTGTAACTGAGCAGCACAGTCTAGTGCAGCCATGTAACAGGAATTCGCCTCCCAGCTAAGAGAACTGTATCTGGGAACCAGCTCAGTGGTGCAAAGTCTAGTAGGTGACTGGCAAGAGCCCTGAGCTACAGTATGAGTTACACACTCCACGTAGCTCCAGTAGTGCACTAGGATCCCCATTTATCAAGCCTTGGAGAGTGATAAATAGCACAGTACCAGCCAATCAGCTCCTAACTGCCATGTTACAGGCTGCGTTTGAAAAATGACAGGAGCTGATTGGCTGGTATATTATCACCATGCTGTTTATCACTCTCCAAGGCTTGATAAATCTAGATGTCTGCTTGCCTACACATAACAGCTCTGATACTGCTATTGGAATAGCAACAAATTGGAAGTGACAGTTGTACTGTAGCTCTGGTGATAACCTCACCATATACTGGGATAGACTAAGCCAATCACAAAAAGTGACCTCTGCTGTTAAATTAAATGGTGAACTACTAAAGGAAGAAAATAAAAGCTTTTTAGCTGCTAGTGCTTGTTCTATGGCAGCAACATCATTTAGAACAACCATATTGAGTGTTACCCCTACTGTTCTTCAGAGAGAGTGACTTTAAAGAGAGAAGGGCTGAAAGGAATGGCTATATGAACATTGCAGTCTGACAGCCAGTACTTGTGCATCTCATCTCCAGAATGAGTTAATTTAGTATTTTTTTTCTATTTGCTCTATATGCAAAATTGTAACCAGTAATCAAATTGCTACATTGAAACTTAAAAGCTGGTAGAGATTCACAAGTGAGATATTCCCAATATTGGTTAAAGTTGCAGAACTTTTAGTAAAAAGTGGCAGTAATACTCCCATAGGACCAAAAATTCAGATCTATTATTATTGGAGCAGTCAATCAATAACCTACTGCAAAAACCACAAGCAGAGCCTGTGCAGTGCACCAACAAGGTTAACTTAGCCTTTTACCCCCGTGGTACTTCTTATATAGCCAGGGTTTTTTAATGCAGTAAAAAAAATAGAAATAGTGTAAGTTGTGGATTATTAGTGAAATAACTGCTTTTTGTGGTAAAAGTAGTATTGGGCTAATTCAGACCTGATTGCTGCTTTGCGTTTTCGCACAGCTTCAAAGCTTGATAAAGATGTTTAGAGCGTATTATGGGCCTAGGAACTCAGGGAGAGTAAATGTTACTATCAATTCTGGTTTAGTGCAAAACTGAGAGTCTCTTAGCACTGAACTGTAGGCTTTCATAAAATATTAGTATATATTGTTTCCTGCATTCCAGAAAAAAGGTTAGAGCTCTTGAAGGATAATTATCTTGGAAATGTTTGTTCTATATGGGTATCCACATTAATGTACTTATTCTTAGTGCACTTCTTGTGGAAAAGAAAAGATAAAACACTGCCCTTTCATTTGAAGATTAATGAATACCTCCATTGACAGATGAATGACCACCTCTTACAGAAAAAAATCTTACGTCTGCGTATTAATTTCCACCAGATACAACTGTGCTGTCAAAACATGTACAGCTGGAGGCCATACAATGTTTTCTATGCATCTATATCTGCATGTGTGTATATTATATTAGGGTGTAAAATATATCATGCATTGCAAAACTTTACATTTTTTTAATATCTCAAGTCTCATGTGATATGATATCTATGAGCCACCTCATTTATATTCATGAAGGTGAAAATGAATCTGCTTACAAATGTCATATAGAATGCACAGAGAAATATAATTATATTTACAGTATATATATATATATATATATATATACACTGCTCAAAAAAAATAAAGGGAACACTTAAACAACACATCCTAGATCTGAATGAATTAAATATTCTTATTAAATACTTTGTTCTTTACATAGTTGAATGTGCTGGCAACAAAATCACACAAAAATTATCAATGGAAATCAAATTTATTAACCCATGGAGGTCTGGATTTGGAGTCACACTCAAAATTAAAGTGGAAAAACACACTACAGGCTGATCCAACTTTGATGTAATGTCCTTAAAACAAGTCAAAATGAGGCTCAGTAGTGTGTGTGGCCTCCACGTGCCTGTATGACCTCCCTACAATGCCTGGGCATGCTCCTGATGAGCTGGTGAATGGTCTCCTGAGGGATCTCCTCCCAGACTTGGATTAAAGCATCCGCCAACTCCTGGACAGTCTGTGGTGCAACGTGGCGTTGGTGGATGGAGCGAGACATGATGTCCAAGATGTGCTCAATTGGATTCAGGTCTGGGGAACGGGCGGGCCAGTCCATAGCATCAATGCCTTCATCTTGCAGGAACTGCTGACACACTCCAGCCACATGAGGTCTAGCATTTTTTTGCATTAGGAGGAACCCAGGGGGTCTGAGGATCTCATCTCGGTACCTAATGGCAGTCAGGCTACCTCTGGTGAGCACATGGAGGGCTGTGCGGCCCCCCAAAGAAATGCCACCCCACACCATTACTGACCCACTGCCAAACCGGTCATGCTGGAGGATGTTGCAGGCAGTAGAACGTACTCCTTGGCGTCTCCAGACCCTGTCACGTCTGTCACATGTGCTCAGTGAGAACCTGCTTTCATCTGTGAAGAACACAGAGCGCCAGTGGCGAATTTGCCAATCTTGGTGTTCTCTGGCAAATGCCAAACGTCCTGCACGGTGTTGGGCTGTAAGCACAACCCCCACCTGTGGACGTTGGGCCCTCATACCACCCCCATGGAGTCTGTTTCTGATCGTTTGAGTAGACACATGCACATTTGTGGCATGCTGGAAGTCATTTTGCAGGGCTCTGGCAGTGCTCCTCCTGTTCCTCCTTGCGCAAAGGCGGAGGTAGCGGTCCTGCTGCTGGGTTGTTGCCCTCCTACGGCCTCCTCCACATATCCTGATGTACTGGCCTGTCTCTTGGTAGTGCCTGCATGCTCTGGACACTACGCTGACAGACACAGCAAACCTTCTTGCCACAGCTCGCATTGATGTGCCATCCTGGATGAGCTGCACTACCTGAGCCACTTGTGTGGGTTGTAGACTCCGTCTCATGCTATCACTAGAGTGAAAGCATCACCAGCTTTCAAAAGTGACCAAAACATCAGCCAGAAAGCATAGGAGCTGAGAAGTGGTCTGTGGTCACCACCTGCAGAACAACTCCTTTATTGGGGGTGTCTTGCTAATTGCCTATAATTTCAACCTGTTGTCTATTCCATTTGCACAACAGCATGTGAAATTGATTGTCAATCAGTGTTGCTTCCTTAGTGGACAGTTTGATTTCACCGAAGTGTGATGACTTGGAGTTACATTGTGTTGTTTAAGTATTCCCTTTATTTTTTGAGCAGTGTGTATATAATATATATATATATATATATATATATACACACACACACACACACACATAGCCCCACTGTGTGCAGTCAGTAGTATACAGGCTAAAGGCTATGGGGGAGTATTAATGTTAAAGAAACAAACAGAAAAATGTAGCGCTGCTGCGCCAAGGTAAACACTATAAAACAACAACACATGTTACACGTAAACAACACACATTTATTGTACAATTTAATACACTCAGCCAATGTCGTCAAATAACCACATTACAATTAAAACAATTACAATTGCGCTCCTGAAAAACTATGCTGCACTTGACTCATTCTTTCTGCAACAAAGTGACTAATTGCTTGTTATAAAAAGCAACAGTGATTTCAGAGCTCCATAATTCTGTATTTTGCTTTGCCACCTGGTTTAGTCAGAATAGATCATATATTAATGTTCTAAACAGTCAAGCTCACAGAATGAAAGTTCTTGGGCTGTTTACTAATAAGCTCCCAAATGTGTTATTTGGTCAAACTTTCTGACCTAGCCTCTGACTGTTCGGACACACCACAGGCGGCAAATGTTCCACAGCGTTAACAAAGCTCAATAGATTGTATAATTGAACTCATCTTAATGGACTGCTGGTATAACATCCCGAGTAAGTGCTCCACACTGGGGCGGATTGGGATTGAACACCAGCCCGGGAAATTTATGGAAGCAGCCCTAATGGGGGCGGAGTCTGTTGAGGGGGGGGGGGGCTTTCAAGAGGGCGGGTTCACTCCTCAGAGGTCCTCATTCTGAGATAGACACAGTTGGGGCATCCTATGCTTTACATTATGCTAATGTTTACCTGCGACTTTATGCATATGCTGCTACAATGCCCTTCTCTGATGTACAGCTGTACGTCTAAATATACAGGGAGGGGGAGCACATACTACATACAGCACAGCAGAGGGAGGGAGCACATATTACATACAGCACAGTACAGGGAGGGAGCACACACTACATACAGCACAGTACAGGGAGGAGGAGCACATACTACATATAGCACAGTACAGGGAGGGAGCACACACTACATACAGCACAGTACAGGGAGGGAGCACACACTACATACAGCACAGTACAGGGAGGAGGAGCACACACTACATACAGCACAGTACAGGGAGGAAGTACACACTACATACAGCACAGCACAGGGAGGGAGCACATATTACATACAGCACAGTACAGGGAGGGAGCACACACTACATACAGCATAGTACAGGGAGGGAGCACACACTACATACAGCACAGTACAGGGAGGGAGCACACACTACATACAGCACAGTACAGGGAGGGAGCACACACTACATACAGCACAGTACAGGGAGGGAGCACACACTACATACAGCACAGTACAGGGAGGGGGGCACATACTACATACAGCACAGTACAAGGAGGGAGTACATACTACATACAGCACAGTACAGGGAGGGAGCACATATTACATACAGCACAGTACAGGGAGGGAGCACACACTACATACAGCACAATACAGGGAGGGAGCACACACTACATACAGCACAGTACAGGGAGGGAGCACACACTACATACAGCACACTACAGGGAGGGAGCACACACTACATACAGCACAGTACAGGGAGGGAGCACACACTACATACAGCACAGTACAGGGAGGGAGCACACACTACATACAGCACAGTACAGGGAGGGAGCACACACTACATACAGCACAGTACAGGGAGGGGGGCACATACTACATACAGCACAGTACAAGGAGGGAGCACATACTACATACAGCACAGTACAGGGAGGGAGCACACACTACATACAGCACAGTACAGGGAGGGGGGCACATACTACATACAGCACAGTACAGGGAGGGAGCACACACTACATACAGCACAATACAGGGAGGGAGCACACACTACATACAGGACAGTACAGGGAGGGAGCACACACTACATACAGCACAGTACAGGGAGGGGGAGCACACACTACATACAGCACAGTACAGGGAGGGGAAGCACACACTACATACAGCACAGTACAGGGAGGGAGCACACACTACATACAGCACAGTACGGGGAGGATGAGCACACACTACATACAGCACAGTACAAGGAGGAGGAGCACACTCTACATACAGCACAGTACAGGGAGGAGGAGCACACACTACATACAGCACAGTACAGGGAGGAAGCACACACTACATACAGCAAAGTACAGGGAGGGAGCACACACTACATACAGCACAGTAGAGGGAGGGAGCACACACTACATACAGCACAGTACAGGGAGGGAGCACTCACTACATACAGCACAGTACAGGGAGGAAGCACACACTACATACAGCACAGTACAGGGAGGGAGCACACACTACATACAGCACAGTACAGGGAGGGAGCACTCACTACATACAGCACAGTACAGGGAGGAAGCACACACTACATACAGCACAGTACAGGGAGGGAGCACACACTACATACAGCACAGTACAGGGAGGGGGAGCACACACTACATACAGCACAGTACAGGGAGGGAGCACACACTACATACAGTACAGGGAGGAGGAGCACACATTACATACAGCACAGTACAGGGAGGAGGAGCACACACTACATACAGCACAGTACAGGGAGGGAGCACACACTACATACAGCACAGTACAGGGAGGAAGCATACACTACATACAGCACAGTACAGGGAGGGAGCACACACTACATACAGCACAGTACAGGGAGGAGGAGCACACACTACATACAGCACCGTACAGGGAGGGAGCACACACTACATACAGCATCGTACAGGGAGGGAGCACACACTACATACAGCATCGTACAGGGAGGGAGCACACACTACATACAGCACAGTACAGGGAGGGAGCGCACACTACATACAGCACAGTACAGAGAGGGAGCACACACTACATACAGCACAGTACAGGGAGGGAGCACACACTACATACAGCACAGTACAGGGAGGGAGCACACACTACATACAGCACAGTACAGGGAGGGGGAGCACACACTACATACAGCACAGTACAGGGAGGGATCTTGAATGTTAACCCTAGAGCCAAATTTCAGAGCCAAAATCAGATTTTTATCCCCTTCAATATAGAGGGTCTTATATAGAGAGTTTTTATAAGGCCACTTTGGAGGACCTCAGACAAATGTGCCTCAAAGCAGATAATTACTTTTTAGGGATAACTTGACCTCGAAGGAAAGGATGGCCCTAAAAAGTCTCAGTGCTAATCATGATATAATAATTAAATCAGCAGATAAGGGCAAGGGTGGGGGGGGGGGGGGGGGTTGTGCTAAATAAAAAGACTACCTCAAGGAAGCCTGGGGACAATTAGATGATGCAGCATTGTATAAGAAATTGGATAGTAGCAACTAACTTTCAGACAAAGCTTGAAATATTACTCATTAAAGCTCAATCTACGTGTGCAATATCCAAGGACACTTTTAATTTTTTTTTCACAACTCACTCTGTGGTTTCCACATTTTATTTTCTTCCTAAAATTCACAACACCCTCATCTCCCCTCCGGGCAGACCCATTATTTCGGGTGTGGGTTCTTTAATAAGTAACCTTTCACATGATGTGGATTCTTTTTTACCTGGATATTGCACTTGAGATAGAGAACAATGGGGCAGATGTATTAACCTGGAGAAGGCATAAGGAAGTGATAAACCAGTGATATGTGCAAGGTGATAAAGGCACCAGCCAATCAGCTCCAATATGTAAATTAACAGTTAGGATCTGATTGGCTGGTGCCTTTATCACCTTGCACATATCACTGGCTTATCACTTCCTTATGCCTTCTCCAGGTTAATACATCTGCCCCAATGTTTTAACTACACAAACTTATGTCAAGGAAGTTGATCAGAATAAGTTTATTAATTATGGGAGTAGTCATCTCCAGTAATGGAGGGACAATGGGGCGTAATTCTGAGTTGATCGCAGCAGCAAGTTTGTTGGCAATTGGACAAAACCATGTGCACTGCAGGGGGGGGGGGGGGGAAAGATGTAACATTTGCAGAGAGTTAGATTTGGGTGGGTTATTTCGTTTCTGTGCAGGGTAAATACTGGCTGCTTTATTTTTACACTGCAATTTAGATTTCAGTTTAAATACACCCCACCCAAATCTAACTCTATCTGCACATGTTATAAAAGCCCCCCCCCCCTCCCCCCTGCAGTGCACCTGGTTTTGGCCAACTGCTAACAAATTTGCTGCTGCGATCAACTCAGAATTAGGCCCCATATCCCTAAGGGACAATTTATTCGAATGATAAGAAATTGTTCTAATAATCACACTTACGAATTACATGCAGGAAGACTATGGGATTCATTTCTTGAACAGGGCTATCCTGAGGAGGTCATCGAGAGGGCTTATGATCAGGTCAAGATTTTGCATAGGAATACTCTTTTGAGATATTGGGAACAGGATCAGAGAGAGTACTCTAAAGGGGGTATCAGAACTGCTAGCTTTGTTACCAAATATAACTCACATGCAAGGCACATCCAAAAGATTGTCAGAAAGAATTGCTTTGTATTAAAAATGGATGAGTTATTAGAAGGCTCAGAGGTTCATAATGATAGTCATTTTCCGGAGATCAGACAATCTTAAAAGTAGATTGGCACCCAGCCATTTCAAAAATAGACAGGTTAGGGTTAATGAGGAACTATTGTAGCTACTGCAGAAACTGCTAGGATTTCATAGATGCAGTAAGGATAGGTGTGGGACTTGCATATTTAGTGATAGAAAAAAGATTGATAATGTTTCATTTGTAACAGGGAAAGATTAATTATTAAGGGTTTTATTTTTTGATGAACATCATCACCACACTGATCGTTGACAAGGTTACCGTCTGCACTAAACATTTTTTCGGAGTACACACTGGATGGGGTGCATCTTAGGTAAAATAAAGCCAAATTGTTCAGGGACCTCCAAATTGCCTCTTTTTCCTGCCAGTATACATATGGACTGTCCGACATGACTACTTTGATGCTGTCACCCATATAATCCTCCACCATTCTTTCAATGGTGACAGCATCATATACAGTGACAGTAGACATGTCAGTACTCGTTGGCAGGTCCTTCAGTCCGGACCAGATGTCAGCTTTCGCTCCTGACTGCCCTGCATCACCGCCAGTGCGTGGTCTCAGAAATGTTATCCTTTTCCTCGCAGCCCCAGTTGTGGGAGAAAATTAAGGAGGAGCTGTTGACGGGTCACGTTCCGCTTGAGTTGACAATTGTCTCACCAGCAGGTCTTTCAACCTCTCCAGACTTGTGTCTGCTGGAAAGAGAGATATAACGTAGGCTTTAAACCTAGGATTGAGCATGGTGGATAGAATTTAGTGCTCTAAATTTAACAGATTGACCACCTTTGAATCCTGGCAAAGAGAATGAAGGGCTCCATCCACAAGTCCCACATACTTAGTGGAATCACTCCATCTTAGCTCCTCCTTCAATTTCTCTAGCTGCTTCTGCAAAAGCCTGATGAGGGGAATGACCTGACTCGAACTGACTTCACGTGTGTCAGGTTTGAAGGGTTGGAGAACCTTGCACAACACAGAAATCATTCTCCACTGCGCTTGAGTCAGGTGCGTTCCCCCTCCTTTGCCTATATTGTAGGTGGATGTATAGGCTTGAATGGCCTTTTGCTGCTCCTCCATCCTCTGAAACATATAGAGTGTTGAATTTCACATCGTTACCACCTCTTGCTTCAGCTGATGGCAGGGCAGGTTCAGGAGTGTTTGCTAGTGCTCCAGTCTTTGGCACGCAGTGGTTGAATGTCGAAAGTGACCCACAATTTTTCGGGCCACCGACAGCATCTCCTGCATGCCCCTGTCATTTTAAAAAAAAATCTGCACTACCAAATTAATAGGACATGCTGGAATTTGCCCAGATGTAATGCACGCACAATATTGTTGGCTTTGTCCGATATCACAAACCCCAGGAGAGTCTAAGTGGGGTAAGCCATTGTGCGATGATGTCCCTCAGTTTATATTATGGTTGTTATAATTTGAATGATGTATGGTGCAAATGCACCCTTGTTCCTATATTGTAGTACTAATTTCCAGCAAGGTAGCACATCCCATTATAAGAAGCTAGGGTGTGCAGTCCAGGCCCACTCTCTATATAGTCTATATTATGTGTGTGTATACACACCTGAAGGCTTGGGATGCCCTTATCTCTGGATTAGCACCCCACCCACTACCACTCAGGCTTTTAAACAGGGAACCAGCACATGCTGACTGCATAAAAGTCATAGGTAAGATCCTTTCAATTATATACTAAGTTATTTAGGGGGCGAACTTTTGGGGTGTGGAGCTCCCTGTATTGCTCTGGCTGGGCCACTTAGGGGCATCACCACCTTACATTTATTTTTAACACATATCACCTTGTTTGTTTTTTATTTATGTAACATTTTTCACATATCTTTTACACTTGTAACACTGCTCAGCTAAACCTCACTTTCTAACACTCTGACACCGTACTGCTGTCCTCTTTTTTCTTTAACACTCAGCAGCCTCTTTCATTTGCTTAACACTGATCTTTCACTCCTATTATTTTTCTGTGTGATGCCCTGGGGTAGTGTGGCTGGGGTAGTTTGGGGGTGATCTGCACCCCAGAGGCGAACCCCTATAGTGTTAGGGACCTGTCCAACTAGGTCACCGTGAAGTAGGTGGGCAGGCTCATTTACTGGCCAATATATGCCAAGAACCTCTAATATTATATTATGGTTGTTAGAATTTTAATGGTGTATGGTGCACCTGCACCCTTGTTCCTACATTGTAGCACTAAGTCCCAGCAAGGTAGAGCATCCCATTATAAGAAGCTAGGGTGTGCAGTCCAGGCCCCCTCTCCATATAATCCCTTGGTTTCCATAAGAGGTTGTAAGCGGTGTGCCTCTTATGGAAAGCGGTGATACACAGCGTAGCCTGCCTAGGAACAAGCTGGCGTTTGTGAGAAGCTGCTACTGGTGCTGCTGCTGTTGTTGCTGTGTGAGGAAATACATGTACTCAGTGGGCTGTCACAGTCATATAGTCCTTAGTTTGCCCTGCTCCACTTGTCCACTTGTCCACATGTCCGTGTTTAAGTGGACACTGGGTACAACCACATTTTTCAAGACGCTAAGGACACTTTTCTTAATGTCCCTGTACAGTCCAGGAATCGCTTTCCTAGTGAAGTGGAATCTAGATGGGATTTGGTACCAGACACACACTAACTCCATCAATTGTCTAATTCCCACTGCACCAATGGTGGATACCGGACACACGTCTAACACCAACATAGCTGTCAAGGCCCCAGTTATCCGCTTTGCAACAGGATGACTGCTGTCATATTACGTCTTCCTAACAAAGGACTGTTGGACAGTCAATTGCTTAGTTGTAGTAGTACAAGTGGTCTTCTGACTTCCCCTCAGGTATGACGATCGACTTCCAGCAGCAACAACAGCAGTGGCAGCAGCAACAGCAGTAGGCGTACCACTCAAGGATCCTCCGGAGGAATCCCGGTCAGGAGAGGACTCGTCAGTCATGCCAGTGACATGGCCTGCAGGACTATTGACTTTCCTGACTGACGAAATTGATGTTGAGGGAGTTGGTGGTGTGGAGTACAAGAGGAAGAAAGGATTTAGGTGTCAGTGGACTGCTAATGCTCTTACCCAAAGTTTCTGAACTTGACAATGACTTCTGATGAATGTACTGTAGGTGATGTATAAGGGAGGATGTTCCTAGGTGGTTAATGTCCTTACCCCTACTTATTATGGATTGACAAAGGCAACACACAGCTTGACACCTGTTGTCCGGATTTGTGGAGAAATAATTCCACACTGAAGAGGTGGCTTTTTGCCATTTTGCCCAGGCATGACAATGGGCTTATTCATACCAAGGACAACAACTGTCTCCCCCTGTGCCTGATTTAAACAAACCACATCACCATCAGAATCCTCCTTGTCAACTTCCTCCTCAGCACCAGCAACACCCATATCCTCATCCTGGTGTACTTCAACAGTGACATCTTAAATTTGAATATCAGAAACTAGACTATGGGTGGTCCTTCCAGCACTTGCAGGGGGCGTGCATATGGTGGAAGGAGCTACCTCTTCCCATCCAGTGTTGGGAAGGTCAGGCATCACAACCACCGACACATTTAGACTCTCATTGGGGATTTGTGATACCATCTTAGAACGCACAGTTCTTTGTGGCACAGAAGAGCATACCCCTACACCACACAGGTCAAACCCTGTAAAAATGATTTGAATTAAATATTAATAACTCCTATGTTTGGAGTAAATAATATACAGCACAGTACACCACCACTGGACTTATACAGCAGTACCCCAGGACTTATACGGCAGTACCTCTGGACTTATACGGCAGTACCACTGGACTTATATGGCAGTACCACTGGACTGGACTTATATGGCAGTACCACTGGACTTATATGGCAGTACCCCAGGACTTATACGGCAGTACCCCTGGACTTATACGGCAGTACCACTGGACTTATACGGCAGTACCACTGGACTTATACGGCAGCAGCACTGGACTGGACTTATACGGCAGTAGCACTGGACTTATACGGCAGTACCACTGGACTTATACGGCAGTAGCACTGGACTTATATGGCAGCAGCACTGGACTGGACTTATACGGCAGTAGCACTGGACTTATACGACAGTACCTCTGGACTTATACGGCAGTACCTCTGGACTTATACGGCAGTATCTCTGGACTTATACGGCAGTTCCTCTGGACTTAAATGACAGTACCTCTGGACTGGACTTATATGGCAGTACCACTGGACTTATATGGCAGTACCACTGGACTTGACTTATACGGCAGTACAACTGGACTTATACGGCAGTACCTCTGGACTTATACAGCAGTACCACTGGACTTATGTGGCAGTACCATTGGACTTATACGGCAGCACCCCTGGACTGGACTTATACAGCAATACCACTGGTCTTATATGGTATTACCACTGAACTGGACTTATACGGCAGTACCACTGGACTTATACGGCAGTACCCCTGGACTTATAATGCAGCACAACACAGCAACAGCAACACTGCACTGGACTTATACCGCAGCAGCACTGGAATTATGGCAGCACAGGACACCAACAATGGATTTATGGCAGCATAGAACACCACCACTGGACTGATGCAGCACAACACAGCACCACTGCACTGTACTTATACAGCAACAGTACTGGACTTATGGCAGCACAGGACATCACTACTGGACTGATGCAGTACAACACATCACCACTGCACTGGACTGGACTTATACATCAGCAATGGACTTATGGTCGCACAGGACACCACCACTGTGACTGGACTGATGCAGCACAAGACACCACCACTGGACTGATGCAGCACAAGACAGCACTGGAATGACACATAAGAGCAGAATGCTACTTCACGCGCCACACTACTTTCCCGCACAGACACCAAGGAGACATGTCCTCTCGCTATACTCTCTAGGACTGGAGTGAAAATGGTGGCGATGCGCGGCTCCTTATATGGATTCCAAAACCCACGAGAATCCGACAGGATGATGACGTTTTGCCTTGTTCTTGTTTTTGAGTCTGGCGGGAAAAATTCAAGCCGGACTTGGATCCGGGCTCGGGATGTAATGTTCGGTAGGGTTTGGTTCTCTGAGAAATGAACCCGCTCATCTCTAATTTAAACCCCAGCAGATGGGAGAGCAGTATCCTTGTGATGAAGCCGCTGAGGTTCTTTTAAGCAGAGAAATGTGTAAAGGCTACTGGAGGTCTGGTGTTGTGCGTGGGCTAAGCGTCCCGAGGAAAGCTGCTACCTAGTGGTGAAAGGAGACCCGTCACCAAGCTTAATCATTCTTAATCATGTGAGAGATAATCGAAGTCTGCCAGCTAAAACCCATGTGTATGTGGAGCACTTACTCGGGATGTTATACCAGCAGTCCATTAAGATGAGTTCAATTATACAATCTATTGAGCTTTGTTAAAGCTGTGGAAAATTTTCCGCCTGTGGTGTGTCCGAACAGACAGAGGCTAGGTCAGAAAGTTTGACCAATTAACACATTTGGGAGCTTATTAGTAAACAGCCCAAGAACTTTCATTCTGTGAGCTTGACTATTTAGAACATTGATATATGATCTATTCTGACTAAACCAGGTGGCTAAGCTAAATACAGAACTATGGAGATCTGAAATCACTGTTGCTTTTTATAACAAGCAATTAGTCACTTTGTTGCAGAAAGAACGAGTCAAGTGCAACACAGTTTTTCAGGAGCGCAATTGTAATTGTTTTAATTGTAATGTGGTTATTTGACGACACCGGACGAGTGTATTAAATTGTACAATAAATGTGTGTTTTTTTAATTGTAATATGTGTTATTGTTTTATAGTGTTTACCTTGGCGCAGCAGTGCTACATTTTTCTGTGTGTTTTGTTCATCATTTAGGGGAATAAGTGGGCCCGTTATTGTAGCTGAAGCTGTTACAGGGTATTTATATATTTGAGACACGCTATTTCACTGAATTAAGCAGCCAGTGCCTAGTATTTTGTCACTTAGTGGCAGAATATATTTATTTATTGTTTTCAATGTTAAGTATATCATTATTATAAATAGGAAAGTGATTGATGAACATGTGTCTGCTTTGCCTAGGCACAAAAATGATGCCTTCAAAACAGTTCAGATGCTACAGAAGCAGTGACGTGCGGTCAGGGTAGGCAGAGCCTCATCTGTCATACTCTAGTATACTTCAGAAGTTTGACTGTAAAAATTATAGTTATAACTCATAAATACAGTATCATCTTTGTATTATTCCTATAATCTTTGTGTTTTTCTAATCATTTTTGTTGTCTTATCAAACGAAAGGTGCCCATACACTAGAGTGATTTACCTGATTTCATACAATTCCGACATTTCAGGACGATAAATCAGATGAAAACTGGCATATCACATGTGTTTTTACCTCAGATCCGATGCGCAGTCCCGTATGCAAGGGATCGGAGCCCCTAGACCGGAAATACTGCACTATACATATATCGGATACCACAGGCATGGCTGGAGTTGCATACGATACATTGTATGTTAAAAGACTGCATATGATGTATCATATGCGATCCTGCCACCGGTAAGCTGCCGGGCGGTTCAAGGGTGATCGTATGCAACTTCTCCCCTCAGAGAAGTCGCATAAGTGTATGGCCAGCTTTAGAGGTCTATTTACTAAGCCTTGGATGTAGATAAAGTGGATGGAGGTAAAGTACCAGCCAATCAGCTCCTACCATGATACAGGCTGTGTTTGAAACATGACAGGAGCTGATTGGCTGGTACTTTATCTCTGTCCACTTTATCTCCATTGAGGGCATAGTAAATAGACTTACTATCAAATTATATATGTACAGTATGTGTATGTAAATCTGGTTCTGATACTAGCCAGTGCCTCCCCAGCCATTTACTTCACTGCACGTCACTGAACAGAAGTACAAAACTTAGCTAAGTCTGCAAGGTGGTGAAGAGTAAGATGGTCTCAAGAGACACAGTAGGTGTAACCTCTTAAAGAAACAGGAGATTACATTTACAGTATATGTGTATTTGAAAACTATGGACCTGTTAATTAGGTCACAATTCTGCCTGCTTCCAGCGATCGGAAATCCATGCAAATATACACCTGTATATACAGTGGTGGTTCAGAGCTACTGAGGTATCCAAGGTATCTGAGGTATACTTCTAGCAGCTTCACACAAAGAGGTATCCCAACCTCATAGACACAATACACCAAAAAGGTCTAAAGCACTCCAGGGTACTAGACTAAGCAAGTATGTTAGGGTATACCGAATTAAACACTGTATGTCAGAATATTATCAAACAGTGTTCTTAAAGATTGAAAGTTGTAATCAGGTGATTCTGCATGCAACAACTGGAGGCAGGATGTTCACAAGTCTATTGCATGGTGGTTGTGTAATATCCCAAAGACAAGAGAACCACACAGTCTGTATGCTGGTAGGTACAGTTACTTGATTCCAACTATCAACCTTTAAGAACACACTACCTACATACTTTAGGTTCATAGACGTGCCAGTCTTAAGCATATCATCCACTAGGTTTGCTCACTATTGCAGTTTACAACATTGCCAACTTACCAGACATTTAATTTAATCATTAAAGGCACATAGATGGTTACCACACGTTTACCTGCATACCAATCAATATATGTAGAATTGTCATTCGGTTTTCAATAACATTCAGATATTTATGTACAGTGTCTTCTTTAGTATACACTAGAGATGTGCGCCAACCTCCGTCTTTTGGTTTTGGTTCTAATTCTTCATCGACCTTTGGTTTTGGCAAAACTACTCTCAAGTATTTTGGTTTGAATTTGGTTTTTGGTTTGGTTAAAAACCAATTTGAAATATAATTGCTACACATTGATAAAAATCGATAAAAGGAGCTAAATTCATGTCATTTTGCAATCCCAATCCCAAAAGGTAAAATCCGAATTGTGAACTGTGGGAAGATCCTAACCAGAACTAAGTCCGGATTGGATCTCCTCAGGAGATCCAGAATATGTTTTGGTTCGGTTCGGATCCACAAAATTCAGGTGGATTCAGATTTCTGGAGAACCGAACTGCACTTCTCTAGTATACACTAACTTACTTGCTTAATCTGGTACTCCAGAGCTCTTTACTCCTTTATTTGGTTATACACTGGTATTCTAAGTGGGATGGGCATAGGCTATATAGACGAATGCCTAAGGCTTCATTGCTCTGGAAGGCGCAAGCAAGCTTGTTCTTGGATAGACTGTGATTTAAGATGCTTAATATTTCTCTCATAAGGGTCTATTTGCTAAGCCTTGAATGGAGATAAAGTGGACGGAGATAAAGTACCTGCCAATCAGATCATAATTAACATGTCACAGGCTGGGTTTGAAAAATTACAGTTAGGAGCTGATTGGCTGGTACTTTTTTATCTCCATCCAATTTATCTCCATCTAAGGCTTAGTAAATAGATCCCTTAGCACCATAAGGGTTCCTTTTTGTTTTACTATTTTATCAATATAAATGGGTGAAAAAATGTTTAATTTCATTAAGTAAGCAATATTGGGCCTAATTCAGACCCGATTGCTGCAGTGGCAGCGATCACAGTCTGAAGCTCTTTGGGAAGTGCACCCATGCACCCCGTGAGGCCCAGTGAGATGCTAAAAGCATCTCAGGGCTGCGATCGCCTCTGCCTGATTGACAGGCAGAGGCGGTCACAGGTCCGGGAGGGGGCATGCCAACAGTGTTGGAACGCTGCGGGTAGCCGCCTGCCAGTACAGCTAGGCTGTGCAGGCAGGGAGCTACTCGGCGGGTGCAGAAGCATCGCCGTCATGCACTTGTGCGGTGAAAGGGGGGGGGGGCAGGGCCTGACATGCGGGGCGGATTAGCTCTGTGCTGTGTGTCCCCCACACATGTCTGATAATCTGAATTTAGCACATCTACGATCAGCTCTGAATCACCGCCATTGTGTATTAATGTTATGCATTAACTAATTATAGGGCCAATATTAATAAATTGCTAATTGATGCTAAAAACAATATACTTAAGACAGTGCACAATTTATTACACTTCGGTGTTCAGAATTACAGAATACTGAACATGTGCGAAATCTTGGTGTTTTCCTGGAGTAAACATCAGCTATAAGCTACAACCAAATCCTCATTCTTTCATCCATGGAACATACAGTAGCCAGAATCAAGCACTTAATTCCCTCAGACAACCTGCCTAAAGTCATAGATACATTTGCACTGTATCAGCCCACTTAGACTGCTGCAATGCCTTTTACCTGGTCTTGCAGCATAATAATTGTACTGCTTGGAGCAGGTACATAATGCAGCTGCCACACTGTTAACTAACCAGCTCTGTTCCAGCAAAATAACACCCACTTTTTTTACTCCCGTCGCTGGCTGCCAGGAAGATGGCAATTCTATTTTAAGATTTACTTACTGACTTACAAACCATAACCAGGCTCCAAGATAACCGAAGCAGCTTCTGCCCCATTTGCAGGGTCGGACTGGCCCACAGGGGTACCAGGGAATCCACCGGTAGGCCCCACTACCTGAGAGCCCACTTCTTCCTCTAGGGATCAGGTTCCAGACTGTGCACTTGTATTATACATGGTAGATATGTTGCAAATCACTGCACTAAGATATTGTGTATTTCAAGCCTCTGTGGAGGCTGGCCACACCACCTTTGAAGGCTGGCCACACCCCTAAGTATGGGCCTCTAAACTGCATATAACCCGGTGGGCCCTTCAGGCCCCAGTCCGACACTGCCCATTTGCTTGTTGCGATCTATAGATGAAGCAATATTATAAGTGCCTAGAATCTCCCTTAATTCATCTGGGGGTTGAACTTTTAGCTTTGCAGCTCTGACTCTATAGAACTCTCTTCTCTGCACAGTTATACCCTTTTCACATCGCACTGAAAACCCGGTACTGACACGGCATATTGCCGTGTCGAAACGGGTCCGTGTGCGATGTGAAAGGTCCTTTGGTGAATTAGCGGGTCGTCTGACCCGGTAATTCAACCCGGTAAAAAAGAAGGGTTATTACCGGGTTGATTACCGGGTCAGGCGCAGTGTGAATGGGAGCCGTTCCGATGCGACATGGCTCCCATTCACAGTATAGGCAGAGGCGGCGCAGGAGATGAGCTCATCTCCCGGCGCCGCCTCCACCCCCGCCCCTGTTGCTGCTGCTCCCTCCGCTGCTATGGCAACCGACCCGGCATATTGCCGGGTCGGAAAGCCAGCAGAGGAGCGTAAATGCCGGATCCCACCCGGTAAGTACACGTTTGTCTTACCGGGTAGGATCCGGCATTTGCGATCTGAATAGAGATGTGCACTTGAAATTTTTCGGGTTTTGTGTTTTGGTTTTGGGTTCGGTTCCGCGGCCGTGTTTTGGGTTCGACCGCGTTTTGGCAAAACCTCACCGAATTTTTTTTGTCGGATTCGGGTGTGTTTTGGATTCGGGTGTTTTTTTCAAAAAACCCTAAAAAACAGCTTAAATCATAGAATTTGGGGGTCATTTTGATCCCAAAGTATTATTAACCTCAAAAACCATAATTTCCACTCATTTTCAGTCTATTCTGAATACCTCACACCTCACAATATTATTTTTAGTCCTAAAATTTGCACCGAGGTAGCTGTGTGAGTAAGATAAGCGACCCTAGTGGCCGACACAAACACCGGGCCCATCTAGGAGTGGCACTGCAGTGTCACGCAGGATGGACCTTCCAAAAAACACTCCCCAAACAGCACATGACGCAAAGAAAAAAAGAGGCGCAATGAGGTAGCTGTGTGAGTAAGATAAGCGACCCTAGTGGCCGACACAAACACCTGGCCCATCTAGGAGTGGCACTGCAGTGTCACGCAGGATGGCCCTTCCAAAAAACACTCCCCAAACAGCACATGACGCAAAGAAAAAAAGAGGCGCAATGAGGTAGCTGTGTGAGTAAGATAAGCGACCCTAGTGGCCGACACAAACACCGGGCCCATCTAGGAGTGGCACTGCAGTGTCACGCAGGATGGCCCTTCCAAAAAACACTCCCCAAACAGCACATGACGCAAAGAAAAAAAGAGGCGCAATGAGGTAGCTGTGTGAGTAAGATAAGCGACCCTAGTGGCCGACACAAACACCGGGCCCATCTAGGAGTGGCACTGCAGTGTCACGCAGGATGGCCCTTCCAAAAAACACTCCCCAAACAGCACATGACGCAAAGAAAAAAAGAGGCGCAATGAGGTAGCTGTGTGAGTAAGATAAGCGACCCTAGTGGCCGACACAAACACCTGGCCCATCTAGGAGTGGCACTGCAGTGTCACGCAGGATGGCCCTTCCAAAAAACACTCCCCAAACAGCACATGACGCAAAGAGAAATTAAAGAAAAAAGAGGTGCAAGATGGAATTGTCCTTGGGCCCTCCCACCCACCCTTATGTTGTATAAACAGGACATGCACACTTTAACCAACCCATCATTTCAGTGACAGGGTCTGCCACACGACTGTGACTGAAATGACGGGTTGGTTTGGACCCCCACCGAAAAAGAAGCAATTAATCTCTCCTTGCACAAACTGGCTCTACAGAGGCAAGATGTCCACCTCATCATCATCCTCCGATATATCACCGTGTACATCCCCCTCCTCACAGATTATCAATTCGTCCCCACTGAAATCCACCATCTCAGCTCCCTGTGTACTTTGTGGAGGCAATTGCTGCTGGTCAATGTCTCCACGGAGGAATTGATTATAATTCATTTTAATGAACATCATCTTCTCCACATTTTCTGGAAGTAACCTCGTACGCCGATTGCTGACAAGGAGAGCGGCTGCACTAAACACTCTTTCGGAGTACACACTTGTGGGAGGGCAACTTATGTAGAATAAAGCCAGTTTGTGCAAGGGCCTCCAAATTGCCTCTTTTTCCTGCCAGTATAAGTACGGACTGTGTGACGTGCCTACTTGGATGCGGTCACTCATATAATCCTCCACCATTCTTTCAATGGGGAGAGAATCATATGCAGTGACAGTAGACGACATGTCCGTAATCGTTGACAGGTCCTTCAGTCCGGACCAGATGTCAGCATCAGCAGTCGCTCCAGACTGCCCTGCATCACCGCCAGCGGGTGGGCTCGGAATTCTGAGCCTTTTCCTCGCACCCCCAGTTGCGGGAGAATGTGAAGGAGGAGATGTTGACAGGTCGCGTTCCGCTTGACTTGACAATTTTCTCACCAGCAGGTCTTTGAACCCCAGCAGACTTGTGTCTGCCGGAAAGAGAGATCCAAGGTAGGTTTTAAATCTAGGATCGAGCACGGTGGCCAAAATGTAGTGCTCTGATTTCAACAGATTGACCACCCGTGAATCCTTGTTAAGCGAATTAAGGGCTCCATCCACAAGTCCCACATGCCTAGCGAAATCGCTCCATGTTAGCTCCTCCTTCAATGTCTCCAGCTGCTTCTGCAAAAGCCTGATGAGGGGAATGACCTGACTCAGGCTGGCAGTGTCTGAACTGACTTCACGTGTGGCAAGTTCAAAGGGCAGCAGAACCTTGCACAACGTTGAAATCATTCTCCACTGCGCTTGAGACAGGTGCATTCCACCTCCTATATCGTGCTGAATTGTATAGGCTTGAATGGCCTTTTGCTGCTCCTCCAACCTCTGAAGCATATATAGGGTTGAATTCCACCTCGTTACCACTTCTTGCTTCAGATGATGGCAGGGCAGGTTCAGGCGTTTTTGGTGTTGCTCCAGTCTTCTGTACGTGGTGCCTGTACGCCGAAAGTGTCCCGCAATTCTTCTGGCCACCGACAGCATCTCTTGCACGCCCCTGTCGTTTTTTAAAAAATTCTGCACCACCAAATTCAAGGTATGTGCAAAACATGGGACGTGCTGGAATTTGCCCAGATTTAATGCACACACAATATTGCTGGCGTTGTCCGATGCCACAAATCCACAGGAGAGTCCAATTGGGGTAAGCCATTCCACGATGATCTTCCTCAGTTGCCGTAAGAGGTTTTCAGCTGTGTGCGTATTCTGGAAACCGGTGATACAAAGCGTAGCCTGCCTAGGAAAGAGTTGGCGTTTACGAGATGCTGCTACTGGTGCCGCCGCTGCTGTTCTTGCGGCGGGAGTCCATACATCTACCCAGTGGGCTGTCACAGTCATATAGTCCTGACCCTGCCCTGCTCCACTTGTCCACATGTCCGTGGTTAAGTGGACATTGGGTACAGCTGCATTTTTTAGGACACTGGTGACTCTTTTTCTGAGGTCTGTGTACATTTTCGGTATCGCCTGCCTAGAGAAATGGAACCTAGATGGTATTTGGTACCGGGGACACAGTACCTCCAACAAGTCTCTAGTTGGCTCTGCAGTAATGATGGATACCGGAACCACGTTTCTCACCACCCAGGATGCCAAGGCCTCAGTTATCCGCTTTGCAGCAGGATGACTGCTGTGATATTTCATCTTCCTCGCAAAGGACTGTTGGACAGTCAATTGCTTGGTGGAAGTAGTAAAAGTGGTCTTACGATTTCCCCTCTGGGATGACCATCGACTCCCAGCAGCAACAACAGCAGCGCCAGCAGCAGTAGGCGTTACACGCAAGGATGCATCGGAGGAATCCCAGGCAGGAGAGGAATCGTCAGAATTGCCAGTGACATGGCCTGCAGGACTATTGGCATTCCTGGGGAAGGAGGAAATTGACACTGAGGGAGTTGGTGGGGTGGTTTGCAAGAGGAAGGGATTTACTGGTCAGTGGACTGCTTCCGCTGTCGCCCAAAGTTTTTGAACTTGTCACTGACTTATTATGAATGCGCTGCAGGTGACGTATAAGGGAGGATGTTCCGAGGTGGTTAACGTCCTTACCCCTACTTATTACAGCTTGACAAAGGCAACACACGGCTTGACAAATGTTGTCCGCATTTCTGTTGAAATACTTCCACACCGAAGAGCTGATTTTTTTGGTATTTTCACCAGGCATGTCAACGGCCATATTCCTCCCACGGACAACAGGTGTCTCCCCGGGTGCCTGACTTAAACAAACCACCTCACCATCAGAATCCTCCTGGTCAATTTCCTCCCCAGCGCCAGCAACACCCATATCCTCCTCATCCTGGTGTACTTCACCACTGACATCTTCAATCTGACTATCAGGAACTGGACTGCGGGTGCTCCTTCCAGCACTTGCAGGGGGTGTGCAAATGGTGGAAGGCGCATGCTCTTCACGTCCAGTGTTGGGAAGGTCAGGCAGCGCAACCGACACAATTGGACTCTCCTTGTGGATTTGGGATTTCGAAGAACGCACAGTTCTTTGCGGTGCTTTTGCCAGCTTGAGTCTTTTCATTTTTCTAGCGAGAGGCTGAGTGCTTCCATCCTCATGTGAAGCTGAACCACTAGCCATGAACATAGGCCAGGGCCTCAGCCGTTCCTTGCCACTCCGTGTGGTAAATGGCATATTGGCAAGTTTACGCTTCTCCTCCGACAATTTTATTTTAGATTTTGGAGTCCTTTTTTTACTGATATTTGGTGTTTTGGATTTTACATGCTCTGTACTATGACATTGGGCATCGGCCTTGGCAGACGACGTTGCTGGCATTTCATCGTCTCGGCCATGACTAGTGGCAGCAGCTTCAGCACGAGGTGGAAGTGGATCTTGATCTTTCCCTAATTTTGGAACCTCAACATTTTTGTTCTCCATATTTTAATAGGCACAACTAAAAGGCACCTCAGGTAAACAATGGAGATGGATGGATACTAGTATACTTATGGATGGACGAGCGACTGCCGACACAGAGGTAGCTACAGCCGTGGACTACCGTACTGTGTCTGCTGCTAATATAGACTGGATGATAATGAGATGAAATCAATATATATTATATCACACTAGTACTGCAGCCGGACAGGTAGATATATTTATTATGTAATGACTGATGACGGACCTGCTGGACACAGTCAGCTCAGCAGCACCGCAGACTGCTACAGTAAGCTACTATAGTAGTATGTATAAAGAAGAAAGAAAAAAAAAAACCACGGGTAGGTGGTATACAATTATGGATGGACGAGCGACTGCCGACACAGAGGTAGCTACAGCCGTGGACTACCGTACTGTGTCTGCTGCTAATATAGACTGGATGATAATGAGATGAAATCAATATATATTATATCACACTAGTACTGCAGCCGGACAGGTAGATATATTTATTATGTAATGACTGATGACGGACCTGCTGGACACTGTCAGCTCAGCAGCACCACAGACTGCTACAGTAAGCTACTATAGTAGTATGTATAAAGAAGAAAGAAAAAAAAAAAAACACGGGTAGGTGGTATACAATTATGGATGGACGAGCGACTGCCGACACAGAGGTAGCTACAGCCGTGGACTACCGTACTGTGTCTGCTGCTAATATAGACTGGATGATAATGAGATGAAATCAATATATATTATATCACACTAGTACTGCAGCCGGACAGGTAGATATATTTATTATGTAATGACTGATGACGGACCTGCTGAACACAGTCAGCTCAGCAGCACCGCAGACTGCTACAGTAAGCTACTATAGTAGTATGTATAAAGAAGAAAGAAAAAAAAAAAAACCACGGGTAGGTGGTATACAATTATGGATGGACGAGCGACTGCCGACACAGAGGTAGCTACAGCCGTGGACTACCGTACTGTGTCTGCTGCTAATATAGACTGGATGATAATGAGATGAAATCAATATATATATATATATATAATATCACTAGTACTGCAGCCGGACAGGTATATATATTTATTATGTAATGACTGATGACGGACCTGCTGGACACTGTCAGCTAAGCAGCACCGCAGACTGCTACAGTAAGCTACTATAGTAGTATGTATAAAGAAGAAAGAAAAGAAAAAACCACGGGTAGGTGGTATACAATTATGGATGGACGAGCGACTGCCGACACAGAGGTAGCTACAGCCGTGGACTACCGTACTGTGTCTGCTGCTAATATAGACTGGATGATAATGAGATGAAATCAATATATATATATATAATATCACTAGTACTGCAGCCGGACAGGTATATATATTTATTATGTAATGACTGATGACGGACCTGCTGGACACTGTCAGCTCAGCAGCACCGCAGACTGCTACAGTAAGCTACTATAGTAGTATGTATAAAGAAGAAAGAAAAAAAAACCACGGGTAGGTGGTATACAATTATGGATGGACGAGCGACTGCCGACACAGAGGTAGCTACAGCCGTGGACTACCGTACTGTGTCTGCTGCTAATATAGACTGGATGATAATGAGATGAAATCAATATATATATATATATAATATCACTAGTACTGCAGCCGGACAGGTATATATATTTATTATGTAATGACTGATGACGGACCTGCTGGACACTGTCAGCTCAGCAGCACCGCAGACTGCTACAGTAAGCTACTATAGTAGTATGTATAAAGAAGAAAGAAAAAAAAAAAACCACGGGTAGGTGGTATACAATTATGGATGGACGAGCGACTGCCGACACAGAGGTAGCTACAGCCGTGGACTACCGTACTGTGTCTGCTGCTAATATAGACTGGATGATAATGAGATGAAAAAATCAATATATATATATATATATATAATATCACTAGTACTGCAGCCGGACAGGTATATATATTTATTATGTAATGACTGATGACGGACCTGCTGGACACAGTCAGCTCAGCAGCACCGCAGACTGCTACAGTAAGCTACTATAGTAGTATGTATAAAGAAGAAAGAAAAAAAAAACCACGGGTAGGAGGTATACAATATTATATATATATTATATACAATTATATATATATATATATATATATATATATTAAACTGGTGGTGACTGGTGGTCAGGTCACTGGTCACACTATCAGTAACTTGCAAGTAGTACTCCTAAGCAGACAATCACAATATATATTATACTGGTGGTCAGTGTGGTCACAATGGCAGTGTGGCACTCTGGCAGCAAAAGTGTGCACTGTACGTTATATGTACTCCTGAGTCCTGCTCTCAGACTCTAACTGCTCCCCACTGTCAGTGTCTCCCCCACAAGTCAGATAATATACAGTCACACTATCTATCACTTCAGCAAGTAACTAGTACTCCTCCTAATGCTCCCCAAAATTACTACTGTGTCTCTCTCTACTGTCTCACTCTCTTCTCTATAAACGGAGAGGATGCCAGCCACGTCCTCTCCCTATGAATCTCAATGCACGTGTGAAAATGGCGGCGCCGCGCGGCTCCTTATATAGAATCCGAGTCTCGCGATAGAATCCGAGCCTCGCGAGAATCCGACAGCGGGATGATGACGTTCGGGCGCGCTCGGGTTAACCGAGCAAGGCGGGAAGATCCGAGTCGCTCGGACCCGTGTAAAAAAACATGAAGTTCGGGCGGGTTCGGATTCCGAGGAACCGAACCCGCTCATCCCTAGATCTGAATGCGGTATTAGAGATACCTCATCTCTAGAATCCTTCAAAAACAGACTCAAGACTTGAGTCTTACCCAAGCATTTCACTAATGTCCCTTTAGCTCCTAAAAAATTAATATACAACAAACATTTTTAGTTCTCTTTAAACTCCCTAGCGGTTGATATCCAAAGTTTACCTCTAAGACTTATCACAACTCTAACATCTTATCTAAGAATAAGTAAACGGACAACAGGTGTTGGAATTAAAATTGGATCAAATTTATTTTGACATTAACGAATTGACATAAAATTCTTGAATGATCGATATAATTGATTTAATATAGTTGATGTTAGTATGGCAGCGAAAAATGCAGAATGGATAAAAAAAACTAGAGATGAGCAGGTTCGGTTCTCAGAGAACCGAACCGTACCGAACTTCACGCTCTGAACCCGGTTCCGAGCCCGGCTCGGGTTTTCCCGCCTGACTCGGAAACCCGAACGAGGCAAAACGTCATCATCCCGCTGTCAGATTCTTGCGGGATTTGGATTCCATATAAGGAGCAGCGCGTCCCCGCCATTTTCACTCCGGCATTCGAGAGTGTACAGAGAGGACGTGTCTCCGTTCTCTCAGTGTCCTCAGTGTACGTGGCTTGTGTTGAATCTGTCCAGTCACAGTGCTTGTGTCCTCTGCTGCCATATGTCCAGTGCTGCTGTATAGGGTGCTCTGTTGTGCTGCATCAGTTCAGGGTGATGTATTGTGCTGCATCAGTCCAGTCACAGTGGTGGTGTCCTCTGCTGCCATATGTCCAGTGCTGCTGTTTAATAAGTCCCTTACAGTGTTGCTGTGTTGTCCTGCATCAGACCAGTGGTAGTGTCCTGGGCATCAGTCAGTCCAGTGACCATTCAACAGTGGTGGTGTCATCTGCTGCCATATGCCCAGTGCTGCTGTATAATTATCTGTGTTGTCCTGCATCAGACCAGTGCTAGTGTCCTGTGCATCAGTCAGTCCAGTGACCATTTACAGTGGTGGTGTCCTCTGCTGCCATATGTTTACTGATACTATATAATAAGTACCTTACAGTGTTGCTATGTTGTGCTGCATCAGACTAGTGGTAGTGTCCTGGCCATCAGCCATCAGTCATTCCTGTGCCGCATATTGTTATATAACTCCAGAAAAATAATGGAGAACAAACATTTGGAGGATAAAATAGGGAAAGATCAGGAACCATTTCCTCCTAGTGCTGAAGCTGCTGCCACTAGCCATGACATAGACAATGAAATGCCATTGTCGTATGCCAAGGCCGATGCCCAATGTGATAGTAGAGGGCATGTAAAATCCAAAAAGCCAAAGTTCAGTAAAAAGACCCCAAAAAATAAAATTTAAATGGTCTGAGGAGAAACGTAAACTTGCCAATATGCCATTTACGACACGGGGTGGCAAGGGACGGCTGAGGCCCTGGTCTATGTTTATGACTAGTGGTTCAGCTTCACATGACGATGGAAGCTCTCATAACTGAGGCCTTGACACTTATGTTGGTGTTAGACGTGCATCTGGTTTCCGCCATTAGTGCAGTGGGATTTAGACAATTGATGGAGGTATTATGTCCCTGGTACCAAATCCCATCTAGATTCTACTTCACTAGGCAGGCGATAAAGAGATTTTGCCATTTAATTCCAGTGATTTGGACGTATAATTATTAATTACAGTGATTTTGCCAATTAATTCCAGTGATTTGGATGTATAATTACAGTGATTTCGCAGTACAATTCCAGTGATTTGGACGTATAATTATTAATTACAGTGATTTTGCCTATTAGTTCCAGTGATTTGGACGTATAATTCCAATGATTTGGACGTATAATTCCAGTGGGAATTGTTTGTGTCACTTGGCTTAGTCATACAGCTACCTCATTGCACCTCTTCGACATCTTTGCATGAGGTGCTGTTTGGGGCCTAGTTTTTGAAAAGTGCCATCCTGTCTGACACTGCCGTATGAGTCCAGGGGTACTGCTGTATTAGTCCAGGGGTACTGCCCTTTAAGTCCACCAATTGCAGAATTTTTTAAAAATGACTGGAGCGTGCTGGAGATGTGGTCAGTGGACCGAACAATTGCGACACACTCTCGACATTCAGCCACTGCGTGACACTACTAGATGGGCCCGGTGGTTGTGTCGCTTAGCTTAGTCATACAGCAACCTCTGTGCACCTTTTTTTCTACTTTGCATCATGTGCTGTTTGGGGACAATTTTTGATATCTGCCCTCCTATCTACCACTGCAGTGCTACTCCTAGATGGGCCAATTGTTTTTGTCGCTTGGCTTAGTTATACAATTACCTCATTGCAATTCTTTTTCTTCTTTGCATGATGTGCTGTTTGGGGCCTTTTTTTTATATCTGCCCTCCTGTCTGACACTGCAGTGCCACTTGTGTCGTTTAGCTTAGTCATCCAGCAACCTCGGTGCAACCTTTTAGCCTAAAAACAATATTGTGAGGTGTGAGGTGTTCAGAATAGACTGGAAATGAGTGGAAATTATTGTTATTGATGTTAATAATTACGTAGGAGCAAAATTACCCCCAAATTCTGTGATATTAGCTGTTTTTATGTTTTTTTCACAAATCATCCAGATCCAAAACCAAAACACGAAAGGGTGGTTTTGGCAAAACCAAGCCAAAACCAAAATACGAAAGTGGAATTAGAACCAAAACACAAAACACGAAAAGTGCCAGCCGCACATCTCTAATAAAAACAATAATAATAACATGCATCATACACTCAGTGTTCAGCTCTTCTGAAAATGCATGAACGGGCGGGCTGTATTATTTCCTTGTAGGGACCAATTGGACATTAATAAAAAGAAGGCACCCATCGACATATATAAACAACTAAGCAAACTACTGTTCTTTCTTCCACAATACGCACAGAGAAACAGACTAACAAGGGTAGGGGAGGGATTTTCAGAAGCAAAGACACTGCATCTTGGAGACCAGCACTAATAAAACCCTTTAAATTCCGCCCCTGGAAACCTCATAGGCTGTAAAACAGGGGTGGGGAACCTTTTTTCTACCGAGGGCCATTTGGATATTTATAAAATCCTTCGGGGGCCATACAAAAATTGTCAACTTAAAAAATTACCCTGCCCCCCAGTAGGTCTGCCCCTTAGAGGTACTGTGTGTGCGCACCAGAGGCGTGTGCGCCAAAAAATGGGTGTGGCCAGTTAAAATGGGACGTGATACACATATGCCCCCAATAGTGCGGTGCCAGATCTACAATTGCCCCCACAGTGCCAGGTATACAGATACCCCCATAGTGCCAGGTATACAAATGCCCCTCACAGTGCCAGGTATACAGATGTCCCCACAGTGCCAGGTATACAGATGTCCCCACAGTGCCAGGTATACAAATGCCCCTCACAGTGCCAGGTATACAGATGCCCCCACAGTGCCAGGTATACAAATGCCCCTCACAGTGCCAGGTATACAGATGTCCCCACAGTGCCAGGTATACAAATGCCCCTCACAGTGCCAGGTATACAGATGCCCCCACAGTGCCAGGTATACAGATGCCCCTCATAGTGCCAGGTATACAGATGTCCCCACAGTTCCAGGCATACAGATGCCCCCCACAGTGCCAGGAATACAAATGCCCCCCACAGTGCCAGGTATACAGATGCCCCCCACAGTGCCAGGTATACAGATGCCCTCCCCTGCCCCCCCCCCCCCTCCCCTCCGTGCTGCTTACCATGCTGCTTTCGGCGGGACATGGAGGATAGCGCGGCTATGTTGGGCGGCGGCGGCATGTAGGACTTGAAACCAGCGGTTCGAGAGCCAATCAGAGCTCGCGGACCGGCAGCCGCGGCTTCTGATTGGCTGCCGGTCCGCGAGCTCTAATTGGCTCACGAACCGGCGGCTGGTTTCAAGTCATACACGCTGCCGCTCCCACCCGACAGCCGCGCTCTCCTCCTTGTTCTGACAGCTAAGACACGCTACCGCCGGACTGAGCGGCAGCGTGTCTCACTGACACAAGTTGGTGGGCCGGACCAAACGGCTTCGCGGGCCTTATACAAAAATTTGGATGATAAAATAGGGAAAGATCAAGAACCACTTCCTCCTAGTGCTGAAGCTGCTGCCACTAGTCATGACATAGATGATAAAATGCCATCAACGTCGTCTGCCAAGGCCAATGCCCAATGTTATAGTAGAGGGCATGTAAAATCCAAAAAGCAAAAGTTCAGTAAAATGACCCAAAAAATTTAATTTAAACCGTCTGCCACCTATTTGGTGTGGAATTATTTCTCCACAAATTCGGACAACAGGTGTCAAGTCGTGTGTTGCCTCTGTCAATCTGTAATAAGTAGGGGTAAGGACGTTAACCACCTAGGAACATCCTCCCTTATACATCACCTACAGCACATTCATCAGAAGTCATTGTCAAGTTGTAAAACTTTGGGTAAGAGCGTAAGCAGTCCACTGACACCTAAATCCCTTCTTCCTCTTGTACCCAAGCTCCTGCAAGCCACTCCCTCAACATCAACTTCCTCCTCAGTCAGGAACGTCAGTAGTCCTGCAGGCCATGTCACTGGCAAGACTGAGGAGTCCTCTCCTGACTGGGATTCCTCTGGAGGATCCTTGAGTTGTATGCCTACTACTGCTGCTGCTGCTGCTGTTGTTGCTGCTGGGAGTCGATTATCATCTCAGAGGGGAATTCGGAAGACCATTTGTACTACTTCAACTAAGCAATTGATTGTCCAACAGTCCTTTGTGAGGAAGATGAAATATGACAGCAGTCATCCTGTTGCAAAGCGGATAACTTAGGCCTTGACAGCTAAAGCTGTGCTGGCCGGGAGCTACTCCTAAAGTGCAAAAGCATCTCCTCTGTGCAATGCTTTTGCACTTCTGCAAAGGAGAGCGGCGCTGACATGCGGGGTGGGATAGCCCTGTGCTGTGCATCTCCCCGCATGTCTATTGTCATGATCGTAGCCATGCTAAATTTTGCAGGGCTATAATCAACTCAGAATGACCCCCATTGTGCGTTCATTACATATGGGAAAATTCCAGCACGTCCCATGTTTTGCACATACAATCAATTTGGTGGTGCAGAATTTTTTTAATAATGACAGGGGTGTGCAGGAGATGCTGTCGGTGGCCCAAAAAATTGCGGGCCACTTTCGACATTCAGCCACCGTGTGCCAAAGACTGGAGCACCAGCAAACACTCCTGAGCCTGTCCTGCCATCAGCTGAAGCAAGAGGTGGTAACGAGATGGAATTTAACACTCTATATACCTCAGAGGATGGAGGAGCAGCAAAAGGCCATTCAAGCCTATACATCCACCAACGATATAGACAAAGGAGGGGGAATGCATCTGACTCAAGCACAGTGGAGAATTATTTCCGTCTTGTGCAAGGTTCTCCAACCCTTCGAACTTGCCACACGTGAAGTCAGTTTAGACACTGCCAGCTTGAGTCAGGTCAGTTCCCTCATCAGGCTTTTGCAGAAGCAGCTGGAGAAATTGAAGGAGGAGCTAAAACGGAGCGATTCTGCAAAGTATGTTGGACTTATGGATGGAGCCCTTCATTTGCTTTGCCAGGATTCAAAGGTGGTCAACCTGTTGAATTCAGAGCACTACATTTTGGCCACCGTGCTCGATCCTAGGTTTAAAGCCTACATTGTATCTTTCTTTATGGCAGACACAAGTTTGCAGAGATTCAAAGACCTGCTGGTGAGAAAATTGTCAACGCAAGCAGAACATAACCCGTCAACAGCTCCTCCTTCATTTTCTCCTGCAAATGAGGCTGTGAGGAAAAGGATAAGATTTCCTAGCCCACCTGCTGGCAGTGATGCAGGGCAGTCAGGAGCGAGTGCTGACATCTGGTCAGGACTGAAGGACCTGCCAACGATTACTGACATGTCTGCTGTCACTGCATATGATTCTGTCACCATTGAAAGAATGTTGGAGGATTATATGAGTGACAGCATCCAAGTAGGCATGTCAGACAGTCCGTATGTATACTGGCAGGAAAAAGAGGCAATTTGGATGCCCTTGCACAAACTGGCTTTATTTTACCTAAGTTGCCCCCTTCCAGTGTGTACTCTGAAAGAGTGTTAAGTGCAGCCGGTAACCTTGTCTTCGATCGGCGTAGGAGGTTACTTCGAAAAAATGTGGAGAAGATGGTCATCAAAATGAATTATAAATTCCTCCGGGAAGACCTTTACCAGCAATTGCCTCCAGAAAGTACACAGGGACTTGTGATGATGGATTCCAGTGGGGACAAATTAATACTCTGTGAGGAGGAGGATGTACACACTGAAAGGGGTGAGGAATCGGAGGATGATGATGAGGTCGACATCTTGCCTCTGTAGAGCCAGTTTGTGCAAGGAGATATTGATTGTTTCTTTTTTGGTGGCGGTCCAAACAAACCAGTCATTTCAGCCACAGTCGTGTGGCAGACCGTGTCGCTGAAATTATTGTTTTGTTAAAGTGTGCATGTCCTGTTAATACAACATAAGGGTGGGAGGGCCCAAGGACAATTCCATCTTGGACCTTTTTTTCTTCTTTGCATCATGTGCTGTTTGGGGACTAGTTTTTAAAAGTGCCATCCTATTTGACACAGCCATACAATTGCAGGGGTTCTGCCGTATAAGTCCAGGGGCACTGCCATATAAGTCCAGTCCAGTGGAGCTGTCTTGTGCTGCATCAGTCCAGTGGTTTTGTCTTGTGCTGCCATAAGTGCAGTGGTGGTGTCCTGTGCTGTATATTATTTACTCCAAATAAAAGGGTTATATACATTATTTATATTATTATAATAGCTTCAAATAAAAGGGTTATTATTATCCAAATTAATTTTACAGGCTTTGCCATGTGTGTGTGTGTGGTTTAGGAGTACTCTCTCCTCTGCCACCAATATTGTGCGTGTATTACATCTCGGCAAATTCCAGCACGTCCCATGTTGTTTGTGCCGCACACTTGTGTCGCTTAGTTTAGTCATACATGTGAATGCCAAATTGCTTTCTCACAAATATTTAAAATGCCCACTCTAATATATACTGTGGACGCCAGGCGCATCTTATTACCATATACGATAAAAGTGTGCTGTACATAGCAAAACACTGCATCCCATAAGAGAAAACAGTACACCCACACATTATCTGAGTTCCAAAGCTCATTGATGTATATATTTGTTATTAAAAGGATATGGATTCAATATATTACAATGTACAGTATACACATAATTACATGGTTACAACTCACACAGTAAGCAGTTAAAACATACAGTTACAGTTACAGTTACATACAGTTACAGGCCAGCAATACAATACCATTCCTTCAATGCATCTTATGTCTCTCTCTCTGTAAATAAATACAGGAACTGGTCTGCCAGCAACTCCTTCATCCTCTAGTCCAAAAAACAGGAACTGGCCTCCTGTGTGATCAGCAATGTGTTATCTAGTTTTTTGGGGAGGGAACTTACTCATTCATGATGAGTCACTAGTCTCTTTGTATATGCTAATCAGGTTCAGCCTTGAAGACATCCAAAGGGCTGGCCTGAGCTTCCCGTCCACTACCTGTTTGGAATATCTATTGTTCTAATAAAAGGGATTTTAGCTTTTATACATTTAATCATAATTATTTGTTGCAATGTCCTACAACTTAATAACAAGTATCAAATGAATCTACACATTAATCTGGTTGCTTAAATACCAAATATAACAGGTGTATCTGGTTTCGTTCAAATAATACACATACATGACATTACTTCATTATAGAAAATTTTAAATCATCATGATGTCTGGCGCTTGATATTATTATAGTTATGTACTGTATAAAATAAGTGTCGAATCCATCTCTGTGGCATGTCTGTGTAAATGCGTGTGTTACCATATATTGCTATGCTCGCTGCACGTATTTGCAAGTATAGCGACTCATAATGTGTAGAGTTTGTATGTTCTTTTTATGTAATATTTTTGACTTCGACAGTCCACTCTTTGGCAGCAAACAATAACTGCCATCAATTATTAACATAAGGAAAAAAAAATATTTCATACAATAATCGGTGACCTAGACACAAGTATGTATGCATTTCGCAAATCAGACACTTGACTATATTTGGGGAAGACAGGGAGGAGGATGAGACATCCTCTATATGCACTCGGCGGTCACGGGACCACTGGTTGGGTGTGGGACAACATTCAACCTATAGAGTATGCTGGGACAGTGCTTTGGCCTATAATGTCTGATTTGCGACGAACATTTCACACATACATGTACCTACGTCTTTGTACACTGATGTTTGGATTCGATTGAGGTTCTGCTGGGTAGATGAAGAAGACACAAATAAATCGTGACAGTGACATATAAAATTTTCATGATCTACATATTCCTATCATTTTCTGAACATTGTTTCCATTTCTGGAACGTATGCTAGGTCTGTTTAATAATTGAACAAGGGTTATACGTAGTGTCCTTCCTAAATAACATAAACCTTCGGAGTTCGGGGAGAGCCACTCATAAACCTTTCTTCCACATATATTAATGAGCTCTTTATCTGCAATGTGTGAATAGCCATTGTCTGATTGTTCCTGATTACCTCTGAACTCCATAACTACTAGACCTTTGATTTTTCTCTGACTTTAACAAACTGATCGCCTAATCCTGGGATCCCATAAGGAAATCACTCCTTCCTCCAGAACCAGTTCCAGTCCCACACTCGACTCCTCATAAAAAAACCTCGCAAAAATAGAATATCCTGAAAAAAAATGTTTGTCAGCAGTAGAGAGAGAAAAGAGAAATAGAACAAAGCAACTCTTGTTCATAACAAATCAATTACAATGATTGGTCTTTCTGCAATCCTTTAGTACGCTCAGGTAGTGTTCAACAGTGCCGCCTCTCAGTCTTCACGGAACAGAGTCTCTGGTGATACTTTTGCGATCTCACTCCATTTACGAGTTCCTTCTGGACTACCGACTTTCCTGCAATGGGAATCGTGGACCCAAGTCTCTCTCTCGGCTACTTTCACTGGGATAATGCTGTCAACAAAACTTGGTATGGTCCTTCCCATGTGTCTATTATGCAACCTGAGCATAAGAACAATCACACAGTCTCTTGGTTCACAATCAAGACAGTTAGCATTTGGCATACCAGCAATCAACAGTTTCAAGTTCTTTTGTCAAGTTCTCAAATGCTGGCTCATCTCAACAAGGTACTGTACTGTCACCTCATAGGTGTATTTCTGATCATTGTACTGATCAATCATGACATGAGGTTGTCTTCCAAACACAACCAAAAAAACACAAATACCAAAACAAAAACAAATACAAATTTCGAAGAGGGTGATACGTTAAGTGAAGATCTGGGAGTGGTTCCGATGCTACATAATACTAGTGGCAGTATCTATGATCACAATAGTACAATTTCAAGCTTTGCTCCTACTTCTAGGGGTACCACTATCTACACACAAATTTCTGCGCAATTTTTCTTTGTGGTAAACACAGCAGCATCCGTGGCGGCAGGAAATGCCTCTACCCAGTTTGAGAAAACATCACTGCCCACCAATACATAACAATAATTCCTAAAGGGTGTTAACTGTACGAAGTCGATTTGTATTTCCTGAAAAGATCCGTCTGCAGGAGGGATATGGGATGGCTCTGTTGGTATTGCTTTACCAATATTCTTCCTCAAGCAAGCAAGACAGGCCATTGCTCTCTTACCTGCATGAGAATAGAGTCCTGGCGCACACCAGTAGGCTCTCAGCAGCCTGCACATACCCTCTTTGCCTAGATGAGTCAGACCGTGTGCCACCTCAGCTAGACTTGGAAGGTATGCTCTGGGGGCTACTGGCTTACCGTGTCCACCTGTCCACAGTCCTGAGGACTCCTGGCCATACCCCTTTGTACTCCAGACTGCCTTTTCCTGTAGGGAACACAAATTTTTTGTATCTTAATTTAACTATCGTGTGTTTGCAATGTAGAGTACCATGAGCATAACTCAAAAAAAGAAAAGAAAAAAGAAACATGTCTAGAGGAGAGAAGGAAGAAGAAAATGAAAAAGAAAATGTCAGGTTTGCCATTCACCAACAGGCATATCAGTGTCTATACAAAATTTCCCTTCACCAGTATACCCATTCTCCACCGTTTGTGCATGACAAGGCACACTGCAGTAATACTGGTGTTATCGTGCTGTTGAGATATACTGGGTTTGGGCAGAACTCTGAAGGACCTAGGCATGTGGAGTTTGAACTGTAGTTGGGTCCATGTATTGTACCACCCCGTGTGAACGCAAAAGATGAAGAGGAAAACTGTAGAGAAACAGAATAGAGGTTGGTGACAGATGAGTGTCACAACTGAGGGCCTGAGCTGACGGGAGGCAGCCTCAGTTGTAGGGGCTGAGATGTACCGGAACCTGGGAGGTTGTATCAGACCCCTGGACATGTAAGTAACATGAATAATAACTGCCCGAAGGCGTGACCACGACAACTTGGATAAAAGTCAATGATGTTTATTATGACAACTCCGCAACACAGCAGCAGTAAAAGAAAACGTAAAAGTCAGCAAAGAATAAATACAGTTCCTGGGTACTACAGGATGGCAGGAGCCACAGGGCACTGGTAGTGTGAGATAGTTCTTATGATCTTCTAGATGGAAAGTCCTTACCAGGCCCGACTGTAGCAATGGAGATAACCCAGGATTGTGCCAGCTGGTGTTCCAGGAAAAGCTGGGTTGCTGAAGATAAAACAGCTGCTGTGGATACTGGCTGGAACCAGACTGTTGTTAGCACGGAGTGGATACTGGCTGGAACCAGTTAAATAATAAATGAACTTGGGAGCGATGAAATATGAACTGAAATGTAGAACTTGAGAGCGGAGAAATAATAATACCGGTGGAGAGTGGTAAAGTGTAGAAAGGACACCGGCCCTTTAAGGGAAGCTGTACTCTGCTGGAAGCTGAGCTGGAAGCAGGTAATGTTGTAGCTGGAAACAGATGAATCCACAATGGATTGGAGAGTCAGGCTACACCGCAGGTGGAATGCTGGTGCGGGTCTCTATGGTGGAAGTCTTGAGACAGGAGCTGGAACCTGGAAGACAATCACAGGAGAGAGACAAACAGGAACTAGGTTTGACAACCAAAGCACTGACGCCTTCCTTGCTCAGGCACAGTGTATTTATACCTGCAGCAAGGAAGGGATTGGCTAGGCAATTATGCAGATTATCAATACTGAGAACAGATTGGTGGAAATGATCAGCTGACAGAATCCAAGATGGCTGCGCCCATGCAGACACTTGGAGGGAAGTTTGGTTTGTAATCCATGTGGTAATGAAAACAGTAATGGCGGCGCCGGCCACCGGAGACAGGAGGCGCCAGGCTGACAGATGCACATCCAACCACGCGGACACAGCGGAGGCCGCGGCTGACGTAATCGCCACTCAGACACTCTGCATGCAGAAGTTCAGGGACGGCGGCGGAGGCCGCGGGAGACGCCATGCCAGGTGTAATATGGCGTTTACTGTGACAGCGTCCCAGAGTGACAGGAGAGGATACAGGAATGTACACATCAGGATAACAGATGGGATCCGGTCCTGGAGCGCTGAGCCAGCCTTAGGAGGCATCTGATGGGTAAGAAATGGCGTCCAGATACCCGGATCGTGACAATGAGTTTGTAGAGGTGAAGCAGATTTTATAAAAAATTGACAACTGGATTGGGCACTACGGGGAAGTGATTCTCTACTTGGTCTACTCCCCTTAAAAAAAAAATTATGTGTTTGTCGTATCGCTATTGGGACTATCCCAGCCATCAATCCAGTGTCCTGTCCATCCTAAGTTCATAGGGAACCCGGTATCTGTGAGATAATTTCCTCTACCTGTGATGAACATGCATCTAGAACAGTAGAATGCGACATTAGTCTTCGTGGGTGTCTAATATACTTTGTACTTCCTGAGCGGGAGCACAGTATATGTATATCATACCTAACAAAATTAAGTTAATCAGGGGCCATTTCTGCTAGGAAAAAGAAGCAAAAGTTTAGAGGCCCCATCTTAACCCCAGCAAGTTTTGTCAAAGGGTAATGTTGCATTTATTTTGTTCTTCCCATTAGCCAAATCTGTGTTTTCTATATGGCTTATGATTCCTTACTATATGCCCCTTGGTCCCGTCTATGTGTTTAATAATGTGGCTTGTGTTTTCTGTCTAGGGGATCTATATTGACTATGTGTCCTACTACTCCTACAATCTCTGGCAAAATGCCCTTCCTTCCTACAAGTGTAGCATATTATTGACTATTAGGGATCTGGGGTTTGGACTAATGGGTCTTTCCTGTATGTGCCAGTATACTTACTGTCCTCAACCTCTCCACCTGTTGTTCTCTGCGCCTAGCACTATTCTTGTGATGTTCAATAGCACACTATCTAAGATTAGCTACTGTGACCCCTTTCCAATTTTGCAAAGAAGTCTGCACCCTGACACTCAATGCCTTATTGAGCCCGTCCATTTGCACAGAGACAGCCACCTCCCATTTGCTGAATTAGTGTTTACCAGTGATCTTATCCAGATGGAGAGTTTTCTATTACTGCAAGAGACAAAAAAAAACCATTTAACAAGCTTCTAGGTCATGCAAAGTATTCATTCAATCCTTCTCATCCCGTATTAAGGGTCTGTACATGGTCCAACAAACATTTCCGAGCTCATCTTTACTAAGGGCATTACTAGGAATGAATACTTCTTATATGGTAACTGAAAGAAATACCCTTGGGTTACCTTGTCTCTGTCCGCTTTCCTACTGGCAAATACTAATGTGCGGACAGGTTTTTCTCCATTTCTGACGTTACTTTCTTGATTATTTTTTTTTGTTTTACTATATATGTACACGAATGATACCATACTTACCTGTTCCACTGGTCTCAGCCACTTCCCCCACAGGCTACTGCTCTTCTTTTACCGGCTGGATACTCCTCTGGGTACATGAGAAATGGCTGAAAACAATCAGGTCACCTTCTCCTCCTAAATAAAACTTCAGCATTCATTAGTACATATATAGGTTACAGTCATATTTTTCATATTTTTATTATTTTCTATAGTTTGTATGCTGGCCGTAACTGCTTCCACATCTACATAAGGTGGTGTACTTGCATTCTCTTTTCTTCTTCCTACTTGTTTATTGTTGCTACAAGTTCAAACAGTTCTTATATTTCCATTCTTGTCTTATATGACTTTGGTTAGACATACCACCTGCAATACCTTAGGATCAAACTCACCAACCCCTCTTGCTGCCACAGGTTTAAACACTGTGTTTGTCTGACTCTTTGTTTTCTGGATTTTAACAGACATATTCTTATCCTTAAGTTCTACAATACCTCTGGTTCAAAGCTGCCCACCTTAGGGAATGGTACCCTATCTTTGTCAGCCATACATAACCATTCATTGCAAACAGCCTCCATGTGTGAACCATACTTTTCACACATAATAAACCTTGCTGACCCTCTCGGTCGCAATTCTGACCTTTTTGGTCCCTCTTCACCCTGAACCCTAGCTACCAAACGCCCATTGCTTGTGCAATTGGATCCCATCGCGGACTTTTTGCCAATAAACGCAATCCCCAATGCACACCGCAGATAGACGGTGAAAGACACCTAGCGCTTTCACTTGCTCCTTCTCCGCTGAGTACCACGACTCACTCCAATTGTGAACACTGCGTACCCAGTGAGGCCCTATTAGTTTCTATTTACTAGAAGTGTTAGGAATGACTTACCTTTTCCAGTAAATATCTGCCGCTGGAGATTTTCCTGATAGACCAGCGAAAACTCCCTATACACTTATACACAAATCACGCTTGCGTATGCTCTATACAGTGCTAATGATACCGCGTTTCTATGCAAAAAGCTTGTAAAAGGGTATCAAGTTGCGCTATCTATCGCACCCACAAACGAGCGGTCCAATCGCACAGCATATAGGTACTTGTTACCTATCTGCCGTACAACCACGGGTCAATGTATAAACTATTACCCTCAGCTCGGAGCGTAACAAAAAACCTTTTTACTTCAATACTGCACAATGCACAATTCCCTATTACGCTCCTCTGCAAATCTCCTCACGATTTGCGTATTTCAATCTATATTAACGTGAGTCAGCCGCCTCACGCCACCAAGCCTCCACTTACTTGGTGTACCACGGGACCCGATTTCCGGCGTTCAAATCCACTCACTCCTACGTTCGCTCACTCAAATACACTTTGGTTTTTCTGTACAGAAAATTTCAATTCATTCAGATAGGCAGCTTTACCCCAGAGGCAATATAGTTTAAACAAAAGTTTTATACTAATCTGCTTTAGAAACCGGGTAGTTTTGTGCTATTGTATTAAAGGTCTACTATCCCACCTTTGAACTAAACAACACTATAGTGTAATTTGTACTTAGCGCCCGCATTCTTACGCACTTTGCGTAAACACGCGACCATACGTGTCTCTTACGCTGGGTGCGCAGTCCTTTACTTTGTCTGAGACACGTGTACAAAACCCTGCGTCCGCAATAAAACAAATCACACAGCTCTATAAATGTGAACAATACTAATTACTATTGCCCACTAGACACAACTTGTTCTGTATAAACTTTTATGCAGACCTGCGTGTGTGTCTTTACACTTACTTCCTTAAAATACTGTTATTTCAAATTTACCTATATAGCAACAAATGTATCCTATTTCACACAGATCTATAATGACTCTAGCAATAATCAATAATTTAAATATGATTCAGATTGGATAGCTATCTTGCAGAACATACACTGATATAAATATACACATAATTATAATAATATTATATATATGAACCATTCACTGGTCTCCTATGAGACTCATTTACCCATTCAGTGCTTCTAATTTGCATATCAAAGCTATGTGCTTTTGCCTGCCTGTAAAAGTGTTTTTCACTGCTAAGAAAAAGCAGTTACACAGGTTAATTTGCACCTCAATGGCCATCCTATAGCAAACAGAGAGTTAATTAAATCCTGGGAAAGAAGAAGAAAAAAAAAAGTATTTTTTTCTTTTCTTTTTTTGTGTGCTATTTCTCAAACCAAGCCAAGCATCTATCTCACCATTTACTCTCACTAGGCCCAACTGAAACTATTTGTAATTGACTATGGCATGGGTTAAATAAATGCATTGGTAACTCATAAATTGTGCTTGATGTGACCAAGGAAACTGATTGTTCTGAGCAGAGTGAAAATCAGCTATTTAGAAAATGACCTTCCTAAAATGGCCACTGCTTCTCCCCCTTCCACATCCATAAGGTTTACACAAAATGGTGGACAGGCCATGTGGTTAGTCCAAAATGGAGGACAGACCATGCGGCTACCTTTGTCACAAAGAAATCACACATTATACAAGCACCTGAAGTTATTTTAGGCCTGAGTTAAAAAAAAACTATATCAAGGCTATGCAGCAACTTTTAAACCTACTTAACAGATAAAAAAAATCCAATCTGAATCAAACACAATATGACTTATTTGAACCTTGTTTGCAACAATAAAAATACATTTTAGCATCTTAAATATTATGAGAAACGCATTGTCCCTTGAAATTTCATATCATTGGCTTACTGATAAAACAACAATACACGTGAATATTATTCATCAGCGTCGCGATGCGTCTATCGGAGTCGGTCAATCACAGCCACGTTTGTAATGTACAGTGCATCATTAAGACCCTCATATCGGGACCAGCCCCCATCTGTGAATGCCAAATTGCTTTCTCACAAATATTTAAAATGCCCACTCTAATATATACTGCAGACGCCAGGCGCATCTTATTACCATATACGATAAAAGTGTGCTGTACATCGCAAAACACTGCATCCCATAAGAGAAAACAATACACCCACACATTATCTGAGTTCCAAAGCTCATTGATGTATATATTTGTTATTAAAAGGATATGGATTCAATATATTACAGTGTACAGTATACACATAATTACATGGTTACAACTCACACAGTAAGCAGTTAAAACATACAGTTACAGTTACATACAGTTACAGGCCAGCAATACAATACCATTCCCTCAATGCATCTTATGTCTCTCTCTCTCTCTCTCTCTCTCTCTCTCTGTAAATAAATACAGGAACTGGTCTGCCAGCAACTCCTTCATCCTCTAGTCCAAAAAACAGGAACTGGCCTCCTGTGTGATCAGCAATGTGTTATCTAGTTTTTTGGGGAGGGAACTTACTCATTCATGATGAGTCACTAGTCTCTTTGTATATGCTAATCGGGTTCAGCCTTGAAGACATCCAAAGGGCTGGCATGAGCTTCCCGTCCACTACCTGTTTGGAATATCTATTGGCCCTCATTCCGAGTTGTTCGCTCGCAAGCTGCTTTTAGCAGCTTTGCACACGCTAAGCCGCTGCCTACTGGGAGTGAATCTTAGCATATCAAAATTGCGAACAAAAGATTCTCAAAATTGCGATTACACACCTCTTAGCAGTTTCTGAGTAGCTTCAAACTTACTCGGCATCTGCGATCAGTTCAGTGCTTGTCGTTCCTGGTTTGATGTCACAAACACACCCAGCGTTCGCCCAGACACTCCTCCGTTTCTCCAGCCACTCCCGCGTTTTTCCCAGAAACGGTAGCGTTTTTTCACACACTCCCATAAAACGGCCAGTTTCCGCCCAGAAACACCCACTTCCTGTCAATCACATTACGATCACCAGAACGAAGAAAAAACCGTGAGTAAAATTCCTAACTGCATAGCAAATTTACTTGGCGCAGTCGCACTGCGGACATTGCGCATGCGCATTTGCGACTAATCGCTCCGTTGCAAAAAAAAAATAACGAGCGAACAACTCGGAATGACCCCCTTTGTTCTAATAAAAGTGATTTTAGCTTTTATACATTTAATCATAATTTTTTGTTGCAATGTCCTACAACTTAATAACAAGTATCAAATGAATCTACACAATAATCTGGTTGCTTAAATACCAAATATGACAGGTGTATCTGGTTTTGTTCAAATAGTACACATACATGACATTACTTCATTATATAATTTTAAATCATCATGATGTCTGGCGCTTGATATTATTATAGTTATGTACTGTATGAAATAAGTGTCGAATCCATCTCTGTGGCATGTCCGTGTAAATGCGTGTGTTACCATATATTGCTGTGCTTGCTGTGCGTATTTGCAAGTATAGCGACTCATAATGTGTAGAGTTTGTATGTTCTGTTGTTTGGGGCCTAGTGTTTTTAAGTACCATCCTGTCGGCCACTGAAGTGCTACTCCTAGATAGGCCATGATTTTGTGCCACACACTTGTGTCGCTTAACTTAGTCATCCAGCCACCTCGGTGCAACCTTTTGGCCTAAAAACAATATTGTGAGGTGTGAGGTGTTCAAAATAGACTGGAAATGAGTGGAAATTAATGTTATTGAGTTTAATAATACAGTAGGATCAAAATTACCACCAAACTATGTGATTTTATGTTTTTTTCAAAAATCATTCAGATCCAAAACCAAAACACGAAAGGGTGGTTTTAGCAAAACCAATCCAGATCCAAAACACAAGCATGGAACCAGAACCAAAACGATAACACAAAACACGAAAAGTGCCCGCTGCACATCTCTACTTATTATAATTATTATTATTATTATCTTCATTATATCATCATTTATTTTTTACAATTTAAAAGAAATATGCTCTAGCAACACGCACACCCAATGACATAGCACTATATTTGTGGGATCTCCCATTAGCACCACAGGGACCAGCATGCCTTCCAAATGTTAATCCTAATGCATGCTGGTCCCTGTGGTGCTAATGGGAGATCCCAGGGGTGTCTCCTAAGGTAAGCAAGTCCTCAATCTGGATGTATTCTGTATGGGCATTTATCATAAAGCCTTACTAGATACAATGACATGGCACTCATTGGGCACTATTATCATGTAGTATAGGGACTGCCGATAATCAGAGAAGCTGTGAAGGGGCGCAGCAGGTTATCAAGTATTTGCAAATATATGTAACAAATATCTCTGAAATTCTGTCACCATATAGCTTTCAAATATTGTTACAAGTATTAGTTGGTGTGCAGGGAGATACAAGGGGGGGTAAATGCACCCCCTTTCTCTTTGCTGTGATGCCCCCTTTCATGCCCCTGATACTGTAAGTATTTCCAGATTGATAGAGCAGCTAGCACTGTGTTTGTTTATCCTTGCAAGAATATCAGAGCTTCCTTTGACTACTATGCAATGGAGTGTAACACATGTAAAAGTAAAGCACTAAAAAAATAATATTTGTCTACAATTTATATATATATATATATATATATATATATATATATATAAAGACAAATACTCTCCCTCTGCGCTTTAACACAACAAGAAAAATGGGAATAAGATATGGCTGCCCAAATTCCGCTAAGTCCCTTGTTAGGAGGGACTAAAAATAGAAATATGTAGCAATAGAGGAATAGGCGCCTTTGGGTTTTTCTATTTGTCACACCAATCTCCAAACTTGCTATAAGGAGAAGGAGGAGTCTGTAAAAGTTATTCTACTTGTCCTCTGTATAATTGTTCGGTGTCATTTGTTAAGGATGGATACTTAATTCATTGTACCATTGCTTGTGTTTTTATGTTTTAATAAATTTTATATGGAACATGTTAATGTGATTTTTATGCTCTAAAATATTGAGCAAACATATATTAATATACGTCTAGAGATTCCTGCTGAATCCTATTTATTATTGGGAGGAAGTACATCCCAAAGGCGCCTATTCCTCTATTGCTACATATATATATATATATATATATACACACACACACACACACACACACACACACACACACACACACACACACACACACACACATTCATGTTGTTACGATAGAGACCTGTACAATAAAAAAATCTTCTGGAGATTATAACCCTGTAATTTAGCCAGTATAAAATAAGATATTTAGTAATGTACAGTATAAAAATGTTGATACAATCCTTTATGTGAGATAATCTGATGATTAATGGGATAATCCACCTCCTGCCTGCTGCTATTTACTTAAGTAAAGCAGCTAGATTATATGTTACAGAGAGAATACAATGTAGATAATGAGCAAAAATATGCAGCAATAATTTAGTTGTCTTGTTAATATGAGAATCAAAAGTTCCGGAAACAAGGTGGTAAAGAAAAGATTTAAGCATATATTCGTTATTGTATTTTTATGCCCAAAATTGGATTTTGAAATATAAATGACAGTCATAGGACATTATACATTTTTTAGGAACTACAGGTATTTGTTAAAATTTTGAATGTACCCATTCTATATCCCACCACTATTATTTTGTCAGACACATAATATAACATCTCTATTGTGGGCCTAGTAGCCTCCTAGAGTGTCTGAATTTTGTATACTCATGCACCATAGAGGCACCATGTTTGTTCTAAGTAGCCTGGCGCTAGTGTTTACTATATCAGATGAATCCCATGATCATGGTCACCCTATTATAATGGAAACTCACTCAGGTGACCACAGAACATCTGGTTGAGGATTTGGGGTGAGGGACCCTAAGATCTACAATGGAGAAGGATCTAGTTACATTATCACTACAGGAACAGCCCCATAGGAAATAATGCTGTTCTTGTGATAGACTGTAGTTGTTTACAACTGATTTTTAGCAGGAAATGGGGATGCTCAAATCTTTAAATCAGTGTTTCCCAACCTTGGTCCTTAAAGCACACTAACAGTCCAGGTTTTCAGGATATCGATGCTTGCGCACAGATGGTTAAATCAAAATAACTGAGGCGCTAATTGAGTCACATGTGGTCAAGGACGACCATCTTTAAAAACTGGACTGTTAGGGGTATATTTACTAAGAGGTGAGTTTATAGAAGTGGAGATGTTGCCTATAGCAACCAATCAGATTCCACGTAACATTTATCTAGCTGCTTCTAGAAGATAATAGCTAGAATCTGATTGATTGCTATGGACAAAATCTCCACTTCTAAAAAACCTCACAACTTAGTAAATATACCCCTTATAACTCTTTCACACAGAAAGTGAAATTACCGGGTGAGGAAGTTCTACAAAGTAATTTGCCGATAAACACGGGTACTTTTTCTGTGTGAAAGGGTCAACCTAGGTTTAAATTCCCAGGACTTCAACCTAGGAATTTACCGGGGTCAGAGACCCGGGAATTTCTACCCGGGTTCATCCTTTCATACAGACAAAATACCCAGGTTGATCTGCAAATTACAGAGTAGAAATTCTTGACCCAGAAATGTGCTTCTCTGTGTGGAAGGGGGCATCAGGCAGAGTCCAGCAAAACAAGACGGTACCGAAATGCGGGGAATTTGCCGGGATTCTATCTGAAAAGGGTATTAGTGTGCCTTGAGGACTGAGGTTGGGAAATACGCTCTAAATGAAAAATGAGCGCTAGTAACTGTAGCAGGAGGAACTTGGTCATCTTTATATTTTCTTTCGGTGTTTCAGATTCTAGTTTGTGCTATAAAAAATCCAGCACATGTATTGCCTTTTAAAATTAAAACAAAAAAGTTTTTTTGTATTTTAATGTCAATGTATTTTTATGTATATTTACTGTTAGGAAGGGAAATGTAGGCTTCAAGCTGTATGTATTATCTATACACAAGATAACAAGATCTCACACTGCACTTTAATAATGTTACATTGGGATGCTGATTGTATTTGGCAAGACCCGGGGCTGATGTCTTGTCTTCCACAGTACCTGGTTGTGGATGCTTAAGTAACACATTTGCATGGCAAAGTCTTGGGCTGTAATCTCCAAGGTATTTATTCCACATACCTGGTCTATCTGATGGGAGAAGAAGTAGAGTGAAATTGCAAAAAGTTTAGATGAGTCTTTGTTGAAAGCCAACTGGGAAAACATTGTTTTATATATAATATAAGCCTTTTCTTGCAAGTACACAACACACTGCTCACATTATATAATGCATTCCCCACATTATCATACATTTGAAATATGTAAAAATGCTAAACTGGAAATATATTTCCCTGAACAATACTCAGCAGAGAGGGGAAATATTTGTTTAGCAAAAAAAGGACATCTTCCTTTTATTTAGATGAAAAACAGAGAATTGCCAGTATGCAAAACTTGCATAAAATGTGCTAAGAGTATAACAATAAAGTATTTTTATTCAGGTAAAATTTAATGTAATAAATAAAAAATATATATTGTTTCTTCTCCATAATCTCATTTAAGTGTCTCCCACCCTCTCTCTTTCTCTCTTTCTTGCAGTTACTGTAATTATGGTCACACATATTACGATCCACCATACTTGTCCAATTTGGCCACACATGTAATCACTAGTGATGTGCACCGGAAATTTTTCGGGTTTTGTGTTTTGGTTTTGGGTTCGGTTCCGCGGCCGTGTTTTGGGTTCGACCGCGTTTTGGCAAAACCTCACCGAATTTTTTTTGTCGGATTCGGGTGTGTTTTGGATTCGGGTGTTTTTTTCAAAAAACCCTAAAAAACAGCTTAAATCATAGAATTTGGGGGTCATTTTGATCCCAAAGTATTATTAACCTCAAAAACCATAATTTACACTCATTTTCAGTCTATTCTGAATACCTCACACCTCACAATATTATTTTTAGTCCTAAAATTTGCACCTAGGTCGCTGGATGACTAAGCTAAGCGACCCTAGTGGCCGACACAAACACCGGGCCCATCTAGGAGTGGCACTGCAGTGTCACGCAGGATGTCCCTTCCAAAAAACCCTCCCCAAACAGCACATGACGCAAAGAAAAAAAGAGGCGCAATGAGGTAGCTGTGTGAGTAAGATAAGCGACCCTAGTGGCCGACACAAACACCGGGCCCATCTAGGAGTGGCACTGCAGTGTCACGCAGGATGTCCCTTCCAAAAAACCCTCCCCAAACAGCACATGACGCAAAGAAAAAAAGACGCGCAATGAGGTAGCTGTGTGAGTAAGATAAGCGACCCTAGTGGCCGACACAAACACCGGGCCCATCTAGGAGTGGCACTGCAGTGTCACGCAGGATGTCCCTTCCAAAAAACCCTCCCCAAACAGCACATGACGCAAAGAAAAAAAGAGGCGCAACGAGGTAGCTGTGTGAGTAAGATAAGCGACCCTAGTGGCCGACACAAACACCGGGCCCATCTAGGAGTGGCACTGCAGTGTCACGCAGGATGGCCCTTCCAAAAAACCCTCCCCACACAGCACATGACTCAAAGAAAAAAAGAGGCGCAATGAGGTAGCTGTGTGAGTAAGATAAGCGACCCTAGTGGCCGACACAAACACCGGGCCCATCTAGGAGTGGCACTGCAGTGTCACGCAGGATGGCCATTCCAAAAAACCCTCCCCAAACAGCACATGACGCAAAGAAAAATTAAAGAAAAAAGAGGTGCAAGATGGAATTGTCCTTGGGCCCTCCCACCCACCCTTATGTTGTATAAACAGGACATGCACACTTTAACCAACCCATCATTTCAGTGACAGGGTCTGCCACATGACTGTGACTGAAATGACGGATTGGTTTAGACCCCCACCAAAAAAGAAGCAATTAATCTCTCCTTGCACAAACTGGCTCTACAGAGGCAAGATGTCCACCTCATCATCATCCTCCGATATATCACCGTATACATCCCCCTCCTCACAGATTATCAATTCGTCCCCACTGGAATCCACCATCTCAGCTCCCTGTGTACTTTGTGGAGGCAATTGCTGCTGGTCAATGTCTCCACGGAGGAATTGATTATAATTCATTTTAATGAACATCATCTTCTCCACATTTTCTGGATGTAACCTCGTACGCCGATTGCTGACAAGGTGAGCGGCGGCACTAAACACTCTTTCGGAGTACACACTTGTGGGAGGGCAACTTAGGTAGAATAAAGCCAGTTTGTGCAAGGGCCTCCAAATTGCCTCTTTTTCCTGCCAGTATAAGTACGGACTGTGTGACGTGCCTACTTGGATGCGGTCACTCATATAATCCTCCACCATTCTTTCAATGGTGAGAGAATCATATGCAGTGACAGTAGACGACATGTCCGTAATCGTTGTCAGGTCCTTCAGTCCGGACCAGATGTCAGCATCAGCAGTCGCTCCAGACTGCCCTGCATCACCGCCAGCGGGTGGGCTCGGAATTTTGAGCCTTTTCCTCGCACCCCCAGTTGCGGGAGAATGTGAAGGAGGAGATGTTGACAGGTCGCGTTCCGCTTGACTTGACAATTTTCTCACCAGCAGGTCTTTGAACCCCAGCAGACTTGTGTCTGCCGGAAAGAGAGATCCAAGGTAGGCTTTAAATCTAGGATCGAGCACGGTGGCCAAAATGTAGTGCTCTGATTTCAACAGATTGACCACCCGGAATCCTTGTTAAGCGAATTAAGGGCTCCATCCACAAGTCCCACATGCCAAGCGGAATCGCTCCGTGTTAGCTCCTCCTTCAATGTCTCCAGCTTCTTCTGCAAAAGCCTGATGAGGGGAATGACCTGACTCAGGCTGGCAGTGTCTGAACTGACTTCACGTGTGGCAAGTTCAAAGGGCATCAGAACCTTGCACAACGTTGAAATCATTCTCCACTGCACTTGAGACAGGTGCATTCCACCTCCTATATCGTGCTCAATTGTATAGGCTTGAATGGCCTTTTGCTGCTCCTCCAACCTCTGAAGCATATAGAGGGTTGAATTCCACCTCGTTACCACTTCTTGCTTCAGATGATGGCAGGGCAGGTTCAGTAGTTTTTGGTGGTGCTCCAGTCTTCTGTACGTGGTGCCTGTACGCCGAAAGTGTCCCGCAATTCTTCTGGCCACCGACAGCATCTCTTGCACGCCCCTGTCGTTTTTTAAAAAATTCTGCACCACCAAATTCAAGGTATGTGCAAAACATGGGACGTGCTGGAATTTGCCCATATTTAATGCACACACAATATTGCTGGCGTTGTCCGATGCCACAAATCCACAGGAGAGTCCAATTGGGGTAAGCCATTCCGCGATGATCTTCCTCAGTTGCCGTAAGAGGTTTTCAGCTGTGTGCGTATTCTGGAAAGCGGTGATACAAAGCGTAGCCTGCCTAGGAAAGAGTTGGCGTTTGTGAGATGCTGCTACTGGTGCCGCCGCTGCTGTTCTTGCAGCGGGAGTCCATACATCTACCCAGTGGGCTGTCACAGTCATATAGTCCTGACCCTGCCCTGCTCCACTTGTCCACATGTCCGTGGTTAAGTGGACATTTTGTACAGCTGCATTTTTTAGGACACTGGTGAGTCTTTTTCTGAGGTCTGTGTAAATTTTCGGTATCGCCTGCATAGAGAAGTGGAACCTAGATGGTATTTGGTAACGGGGGCACACTACCTCAAGAAATTGTCTAGTTCCCTGTGAACTAACGGCGGATACCGGACGCACGTCTAACACCAACATAGTTGTCAAGGCCTCAGTTATCCGCTTTGCAGCAGGATGACTGCTGTGATATTTCATCTTCCGCGCAAAGGACTGTTGGACAGTCAATTGCTTACTGGAAGTAGTACAAGTGGTCTTCCGACTTCCCCTCTGGGATGACCATCGACTCCCAGCAGCAACAACAGCAGCGCCAGCAGCAGCAGTAGGCGTTACACGCAAGGATGCATCGGAGGAATCCCAGGCAGGAGAGGACTCATCAGAATTGCCAGTGACATGGCCTGCAGGACTATTGGCATTCCTGGGGAAGGAGGAAATTGACACTGAGGGAGTTGGTGGGGTGATTTGCATGAGCTTGGTTACAAGAGGAAGGGATTTACTGGTCAGTGGACTGTTTCCGCTGTCACCCAAAGTTTTTGAACTTGTCACTGACTTATTATGAATGCGCTGCAGGTGACGTATAAGGGAGGATGTTCCAAAGTGGTTAACGTCCTTACCCCTACTTATTACAGCTTGACAAAGGCAACACATGGCTTGACACCTGTTGTCCGCATTTCTGTTGAAATACCTCCACACTGAAGAGCTGATTTTTTTGGTATTTTCACCAGGCATGTCAACGGCCATATTCCTCCCACGGACAACAGGTGTCTCCCCGGGTGCCTGACTTAAACAAACCACCTCACCATCAGAATCCTCCTGGTCAATTTCCTCCCCAGCGCCAGCAACACCCATATCCTCCTCATCCTGGTGTACTTCAACACTGACATCTTCAATCTGACTATCAGGAACTGGACTGCGGGTGCTCCTTCCAGCACTTGCAGGGGGCGTGCAAATGGTGGAAGGCGCATGCTCTTCACGTCCAGTGTTGGGAAGGTCAGGCATCGCAACCGACACAATTGGAGTCGGACTCTCCTTGTGGATTTGGGATTTCGAAGAATGCACAGTTCTTTGCGGTGCTACTGCTTTTGCCAGCTTGAGTCTTTTCATTTTTCTAGCGAGAGGCTGAGTGCTTCCATCCTCATGTGAAGCTGAACCACTAGCCATGAACATAGGCCAGGGCCTCAGCCGTTCCTTGCCACTCCGTGTGGTAAATGGCATATTGGCAAGTTTACGCTTCTCCTCCGACAATTTTATTTTAGGTTTTGGAGTCCTTTTTTTACTGATATTTGGTGTTTTGGATTTGACATGCTCTGTACTATGACATTGGGCATCGGCCTTGGCAGACGACGTTGCTGGCATTTCATCGTCTCGGCCATGACTAGTGGCAGCAGCTTCAGCACGAGGTGGAAGTGGATCTTGATCTTTCCCTAATTTTGGAACCTCAACATTTTTGTTCTCCATATTTTAATAGGCACAACTAAAAGGCACCTCAGGTAAACAATGGAGATGGATGGATACTATTATACTTATGGATGGACTGCCGAGTGCCGACACAGAGGTAGCTACAGCCGTGGACTACCGTACTGTGTCTGCTGCTAATATAGACTGGATGATAATGAGATGAAATCAATATATATATATATATATATATATATGTATATATAATATCACTAGTACTGCAGCCGGACAGGTAGATAATATATTTATTAGGTAATGATGACTGATGACGGACCTGCTGGACACTGTCAGCTCAGCAGCACCGCAGACTACTACAGTAAGCTACTATACTATAGTAGTATGTACAAAGAAGAAAGAAAAAAAAAAACACGGGTAGGTGGTATACAATTATGGATGGACTGCCGAGTGCCGACACAGAGGTAGCTACAGCCGTGGACTACCGTACTGTGTCTGCTGCTAATATAGACTGGATGATTGATAATGAGATGAAATCAATATATATATGTATGTATATATAATATCACTAGTACTGCAGCCGGACAGGTAGATTATATATTTATTAGGTAATGATGACTGATGACGGACCTGCTGGACACTGTCAGCTCAGCAGCACCGCAGACTGCTACAGTAAGCTACTATACTATAGTAGTATGTACAAAGAAGAAAGAAAAAAAAAACCACGGGTAGGTGGTATACAATTATGGATGGACTGCCGAGTGCCGACACAGAGGTAGCTACAGCCGTGGACTACCGTACTGTGTCTGCTGCTAATATAGACTGGATGATAATGAGATGAAATCAATATATATATATATATGTATATATAATATCACTAGTACTGCAGCCGGACAGGTAGATAATATATTTATTAGGTAATGATTACTGATGACGGACCTGCTGGACACTGTCAGCTCAGCAGCACCGCAGACTGCTACAGTAAGCTACTATACTATAGTAGTATGTACAAAGAAGAAAGAAAAAGAAAAAACCACGGGTAGGTGGTATACAATTATGGATGGACTGCCGAGTGCCGACACAGAGGTAGCTACAGCCGTGGACTACCGTACTGTGTCTGCTGCTAATATAGACTGGATGATTGATAATGAGATGAAATCAATATATATATGTATGTATATATAATATCACTAGTACTGCAGCCGGACAGGTAGATTATATATTTATTAGGTAATGATGACTGATGACGGACCTGCTGGACACTGTCAGCTCAGCAGCACCGCAGACTGCTACAGTAAGCTACTATACTATAGTAGTATGTACAAAGAAGAAAGAAAAAAAAAAACCACGGGTAGGTGGTATACAATTATGGATGGACTGCCGAGTGCCGACACAGAGGTAGCTACAGCCGTGGACTAACGTACTGTGTCTGCTGCTAATATAGTGTTAGGGTCTCCTGCCCTGTGCTGCCACGTCGTCATGGCAACCGGGAGACAAGTGCTAGCGGAGTAACCTGAGCGCAGCTGATACTCCGGTTCGGGTCTTTTGCTGTGCAGTGGTTATAGGCTCTGTGCATGGCAGGGGATCCGGTGCTGGTTTTTGTGCTCACAGTCTGTGAGGTCTGAGTGGGGCGTGGACAGCACCTGCTTTATAAGGCCTCTTCTCAGGGTAAACAGATGCTGCTGAATCTTTGTTGGTTAGTCAGTTTCTGAAAGTTAGCCAGTACTGTGTAGCTTTGTATTTGTTTGTTGCTTACTGCAAATAGGCCTGGGGATTTGGTATTACACTCTGCCAATCCAGACCTAGCAGTAAGACTGGAGTCAGTCGTTTAGCTTGCTGGGGTTCGGTTACTACTCTGTGAACTTAGCAAGTTTGCGGCTGTATTCTAAGACTTGCCTGTCTAATCCTGTCTCACTGTGCTAGGTGTCAGGGGTCAGTTTAGTGGCAGTAAGCTGAACCTGTGCACTGCAAGTGAGAATTAGGATTGTGGAGACTCTCCTTGTGTCTATCATTCCATCTCTGACCAAGGAGTTTACTGCCACACCCGTTGGTAACCCTTTAGGGTTTTGCTGTTGCCCTTAGCAACAGCATTTCAGGTTCTCTACGTATTAAAACATAACATCTTGCTTTTCCCATCTGAGCAGTTCTAATACAAGGGAGATACCCAGTTCCTTAGCCTCTGGGCTTCTCTGTTCACTTTGTGTGTATTTTGTTACCCTATCACCTTCTGTGTACGTTATGTAATTTTCCCCAGTCTGTCTGTGAGTCCATTTGTTTTGCATAACAGTTCAAACACCAGTACTTTCCTGCAGGCACTGGTGTGCATAACATATTCAGCAGCCCAATACTCCTGTTGAAATTTTGTGGGAATATGGAGCATACCCCTCAAAATACGTTGCAACAGGTGGTCGATCAGGTGCAGGTCCTGACTCGACAATTTAATGATTTGTCCATTAAAATGCACACCTCCCAGGCTGCTGGCGGAGCTCCCGCAGCAGCAGCACCTGCAGGGGTTAAGGAGCCGAAAGTAAATCTCCCGGATCGTTTTTCTGGAGATCGCTCGCAGTTCTTTTGTTTCAAGGAGAGCTGCAAGCTATACTTCCGGCTTAGGCCTCAGTCTTCTGGGTCGGAGATTCAGCGGGTGGGCATAGTGATTTCCCTGCTACAAGGAGACCCACAGGTCTGGGCATATGGGTTGCAGCCTGACTGTCCGTCGCTTAAAAGTGTTGATGCTTTTTTTACGGCACTGGGCATGTTGTATGATGACCCTGACAAGACGGCCTCAGCCGAGGCTCAGATTTCGATCCTTAAGCAAGGGCGAAGGCCAGTTTAGGTTTACTGTACGGCGTTTCGGAGGTTGGCCCATGATACCCAGTGGAATGACCCAGCCCTGAGACACCAGTACCGAAGAGGTCTTTCTAACCAGATAAAGGACCAACTGGTACAATATCCCTTGCCTGATAGCTTGGATCAGCTCATGCAGTTATCCATCCGGGTGGATAGACGACTGAGAGAGCGTAGGCTTGAAAGGGAGACTGAGATTTCCTTCCTTCCCAAGGGAACCTCAGACTCTGAGGAATTTTCCGAGGAGCCTATGCAGATTGGGGCTACCCGCCTCTCCTCGCGTGAGAAGACGCGGAGGAGACAACAGGGGTTGTGTTTGTACTGTGGGAATAAAGGTCATGTGGTAGTATCATGCCCAGAAAAGCCGGAAAACTTCAGGGCCTGAGGGTGATGGGAAATATCCTGTCAGGCCAGAAGTCAGAATTTCCCAAGAAGACTTTTATCATTCCGGTGACCTTGAAGATCCTCGGTCAAACTGTCAAGACTGAGGCCTTTGTGGACAGTGGGGCCGACGGGGTTTTTATGGACCGCCAATTCGCCCTGAAACACTCTGTTCCCTTAGTACCCTTGGCATCGGAAATTGAGATTTGTGGGTTAAACGGGGAACCATTATCCCAAAGTAAAATTACCTCTTGCACTAGCCAGATTTCTTTGTTTATTGGAGCCACACACTCTGAAAAATTGTCCTTTTTTGTGACTGTCTGTACTTTTGCCCCATTGGTGTTGGGGTTACCCTGGTTAAGGGCCCACAATCCTCAATTTGACTGGGTCTCTGGGGAGATTCTTAGTTGGGGTACTGATTGTTTCAGGAGTTGCTTGAGCCTTCCAGTCAGGCTCTCGCAGCTAAGTTTGCCAGGATTGCCAGGGTGTTATGCAGATTTTGCGGACGTGTTCTCCAAAAAAGTTGCAGAGGTACTACCTCCCCATCGCCCCTATGACTGTGCCATTGATTTGTTGCCAAATGCTAAGCTTCCCAAGAGCAGGTTGTACTCCCTGTCACGTCCTGAGACTCAGGCTATGGCAGAGTACATTCAGGAGAACTTGGCTAAGGGATTTATCAGACCTTCACAGTCTCCAGTTGGGTCGGGGTTCTTCTTCGTGGGTAAAAAGGACGGTTCATTGCGACCCTGCATCGACTTCAGGGAATTGAACCGTATCACGATTAAAAACTCATACCCACTGCCTCTCATTTCGGTCTTGTTTGACCAGCTTCGTACTGCCACCATTTTTTCTAAGATTGACCTACGCGGTGCGTACAATCTAATCCGAATAAGAGAGGGGGATGAATGGAAGACTGCCTTTAATACCCACTCAGGGCATTATGAATATTTGGTGATGCCTTTTGGGCTCTGTAATGCCCCGGCAGTCTTCCAGGATTTCATGAATGATGTGCTCAGGGAATATTTGGATAGATTCTTAGTTGTATACTTAGATGACATCCTAATCTTCTCCCATTCCCTGGAGGAACATCGGAAGCATGTACGCTTAGTCCTCCAGAAACTCAGAGACCACCGGCTTGGGGCGAAGCTGGAGAAGTGCGAATTTGAAGTTCAGCAAATCGCATTTCTAGGATATATTATCTCCCCAGAAGGTTTCCAAATGGAGGGTTCCAAGGTACAGGCAGTCCTGGATTGGGTGCAGCCCACTAGTTTGAAGGCGCTTCAGCGTTTCCTGGGCTTTGCGAATTTTTATAGACGATTTATCGCTGGATTTTCGTCTATAGTGGCGCCCTTGGTGGCACTCACTAAGAAAGGGGCGGATGTTGCTCACTGGTCTTGTGAGGCTAAAGCGGCTTTTGCCCGTCTCAAAAGGGCATTTGTTTCGGCCAAGGTGCTGCGACACCCAGATCCAGAGCGTCCTTTTGTGGTGGAGGTGGATGCCTCTGAGATGGGTATTGGGGCAGTGCTTTCTCAGATGGGAGTGTCTGATAATCGCCTTCATCCCTGTGCTTACTTTTCCCGTAAATTTTCGCCTGCCGAGATGAATTATGACGTGGGTAACCGCGAATTGTTGGCTATTAAGGATGCACTCGAGGAGTGGAGACACTGGCTTGAGGGGGCTAAGTTTGTGGTCTCAATTCTCACTGACCATAAGAATCTGGCATATTTAGAGTCAGCGAAGCGTCTCAATTAGAGATGAGCGGGTTCGGTTTCTCTGAATCCGAACCCGCACGAACTTCATGTTTTTTTTCACGGGTCCGAGCGACTCGGATCTTCCCGCCTTGCTCGGTTAACCCGAGCGCGCCCGAACGTCATCATGACGCTGTCGGATTCTCGCGAGACTCGGATTCTATATAAGGAGCCGCGCGTCGCCGCCATTTTCACACGTGCATTGAGATTGATAGGGAGAGGACGTGGCTGGCGTCCTCTCCATTTAGATTAGAAGAGAGAGAGAGAGAGATTGACCTGATTTACTGGAGCTTAGGAGTACTGTAGAACTGTAGAGAGTGCAGAGTTTACTAGTGACTGACCACAGTGACCACCAGACAGTGCAGTTTTATTTAATATATCCGTTCTCTGCCTGAAAAAAACGATACACAGTGACTCAGTCACATGCCATATCTGTGTGCACTGCTCAGCACAGTGTGCTGCATCATCTATGTATATATCTGACTGTGCTCAGCTCACACATCTTATAATTGTGGGGGAGACTGGGGAGCACTGCAGTGCCAGTTATAGGTTATAGCAGGAGCCAGGAGTACATATTATTATTAAAATTAAACAGTGCACACTTTTGCTGCAGGAGTGCCACTGCCAGTGTGACTGACCAGTGACCTGACCACACTGACCACCAGTATAGTTAGTAGTATAGTATACTATATTGTGATTGCCTGAAAAAGTTAAACACTCGTTGTGTGACTTCACTTGTGTGGTGTTTTTTTTTTTATTCTATAAAAAACTCAATCTGCTGACAGACAGTGTCCAGCAGGTCCGTCATTATATAATATATACCTGTCCGGCTGCAGTAGTGATATATATATATTTTTTATATCATTATTTATCATCCAGTCGCAGCAGACACAGTACGGTAGTTCACGGCTGTAGCTACCTCTGTGTCGGCACTCGGCAGTCCGTCCATAATTGTATACCACCTACCCGTGGTTTTTTTTTCTTTCTTCTTTATACATACATACTACTACTACATCTCTTTATCAACCAGTCTATATTAGCAGCAGACACAGTACAGTACGGTAGTCCACGGCTGTAGCTACCTCTGTGTCGGCACTCGGCAGTCCGTCCATAATTGTATACCACCTACCCGTGTTTTTTTTTTCTTTCTTCTTTATACATACATACTACTACTACTACATCTCTTTATCAACCAGTCTATATTAGCAGCAGACACAGTACAGTACGGTAGTCCACGGCTGTAGCTACCTCTGTGTCGGCACTGGGCAGTCCGTCCATAATTGTATACCACCTACCCGTGGTTTTTTTTCTTTCTTCTTTATACATACATACTACTACATCTCTTTATCAACCAGTCTATATTAGCAGCAGACACAGTACAGTACGGTAGTCCACGGCTGTAGCTACCTCTGTGTCGGCACTGGGCAGTCCGTCCATAATTGTATACCACCTACCCGTGGTTTTTTTTTCTTTCTTCTTTATACATACATACTACTACTACTACATCTCTTTATCAACCAGTCTATATTAGCAGCAGACACAGTACAGTACGGTAGTCCACGGCTGTAGCTACCTCTGTGTCGGCACTGGGCAGTCCGTCCATAATTGTATACCACCTACCCGTGGTTTTTTTTTCTTTCTTCTTTATACATACATACTACTACTACTACATCTCTTTATCAACCAGTCTATATTAGCAGCAGACACAGTACAGTACGGTAGTCCACGGCTGTAGCTACCTCTGTGTCGGCACTGGGCAGTCCGTCCATAATTGTATACCACCTACCCGTGGTTTTTTTTTCTTTCTTCTTTATACATACATACTACTACTACATCTCTTTATCAACCAGTCTATATTAGCAGCAGACACAGTACAGTACGGTAGTCCACGGCTGTAGCTACCTCTGTGTCGGCACTGGGCAGTCCGTCCATAATTGTATACCACCTACCCGTGGTTTTTTTTTCTTTCTTCTTTATACATACATACTACTACTACATCTCTTTATCAACCAGTCTATATTAGCAGCAGACACAGTACAGTACGGTAGTCCATGGCTGTAGCTACCTCTGTGTCGGCACTCGGCAGTCCGTCCATAATTGTATACCACCTACCCGTGGTTTTTTTTTCTTTCTTCTTTATACATACATACTACTACTACATCTCTTTATCAACCAGTCTATATTAGCAGCAGACACAGTACAGTATGGTAGTCCACGGCTGTAGCTACCTCTGTGTCGGCACTGGGCAGTCCGTCCATAATTGTATACCACCTACCCGTGGTTTTTTTTTCTTTCTTCTTTATACATACATACTACTACTACATCTCTTTATCAACCAGTCTATATTAGCAGCAGACACAGTACAGTACGGTAGTCCACGGCTGTAGCTACCTCTGTGTCGGCACTCGGCAGTCCATCCATAATTGTATACTAGTATCCATCCATCTCCATTGTTTACCTGAGGTGCCTTTTAGTTGTGCCTATTAAAATATGGAGAACAAAAATGTTGAGGTTCCAAAATTAGGGAAAGATCAAGATCCACTTCCACCTCGTGCTGAAGCTGCTGCCACTAGTCATGGCTGAGACGATGAAATGCCAGCAACGTCGTCTGCCAAGGCCGATGCCCAATGTCATAGTACAGAGCATGTCAAATCCAAAACACCAAATATCAGTAAAAAAAGGACTCCAAAACCTAAAATAAAATTGTCGGAGGAGAAGCGTAAACTTGCCAATATGCCATTTACCACACGGAGTGGCAAGGAACGGCTGAGACCCTGGCCTATGTTCATGGCTAGTGGTTCAGCTTCACATGAGGATGGAGGCACTCAGCCTCTCGCTAGAAAAATGAAAAGACTCAAGCTGGCAAAAGCAGTAGCACCGCAAAGAACTGTGCGTTCTTCGAAATCCCAAATCCACAAGGAGAGTCCAATTGTGTCGGTTGCGATGCCTGACCTTCCCAACACTGGACGTGAAGAGCATGCGCCTTCCACCATTTGCACGCCCCCTGCAAGTGCTGGAAGGAGCACCCGCAGTCCAGTTCCTGATAGTCAGATTGAAGATGTCAGTGTTGAAGTACACCAGGATGAGGAGGATATGGGTGTTGCTGGTGCTGGGGAGGAAATTGACCAGGAGGATTCTGATGGTGAGGTGGTTTGTTTAAGTCAGGCACCCGGGGAGACACCTGTTGTCCGTGGGAGGAATAGGGCCGTTGACATGCCTGGTGAAAATACCAAAAAAATCAGCTCTTCGGTGTGGAAGTATTTCACCAGAAATGCGGACAACAGGTGTCAAGCCGTGTGTTCCCTTTGTCAAGCTGTAATAAGTAGGGGTAAGGACGTTAACCACCTCGGAACATCCTCCCTTATACGTCACCTGCAGCGCATTCATAATAAGTCAGTGACAAGTTCAAAAACTTGGGCCGACAGTTGAAGCAGTCCACTGACCAGTAAATCCCTTCCTCTTGTAACCAAGCTCACGCAAACCACCCCACCAACTCCCTCAGTGTCAATTTCCTCCTTCCCCAGGAATGCCAATAGTCCTGCAGGCCATATCACTGGCAATTCTGACGAGTCCTCTCCTGCCTGGGATTCCTCCGATGCATCCTTGCGTGTAACGCCTACTGCTGCTGGCGCTGCTGTTGTTGCTGCTGGGAGTCGATGGTCATCCCAGAGGGGAAGTCGTAAGCCCACTTGTACTACTTCCAGTAAGCAATTGACTGTCCAACAGTCCTTTGCGAGGAAGATGAAATATCACAGCAGTCATCCTGTTGCAAAGCGGATAACTGAGTCCTTGACAACTATGTTGGTGTTAGACGTGCGTCCGGTATCCGCCGTTAGTTCACAGGGAACTAGACAATTTATTGAGGCAGTGTGCCCCCGTTACCAAATACCATCTAGGTTCCACTTCTGTAGGCAGGCGATACCGAGAATGTACAAGGACGTCAGAAAAAGACTCACCAGTGTCCTAAAAAATGCAGTTGTACCCAATGTCCACTTAACCACGGACATGTGGACAAGTGGAGCAGGGCAGGGTCAGGACTATATGACTGTGACAGCCCACTGGGTAGATGTATGGACTCCCGCCGCAAGAACAGCAGCGGCGGCACCAGTAGCAGCATCTCGCAAACGCCAACTCTTTCCTAGGCAGGCTACGCTTTGTATCACCGCTTTCCAGAATACGCACACAGCTGAAATCCTCTTACGGCACCTGAGGAAGATCATCGCAGAATGGCTTACCCCAATTGGACTCTCCTGTGGATTTGTGGCATCGGACAACGCCAGCAATATTGTGTGTGCATTAAATATGGGCAAATTCCAGCACGTCCCATGTTTTGCACATAACTTGAATTTGGTGGTGCAGAATTTTTTTAAAAACGACAGGGGCGTGCAAGAGATGCTGTCGGTGGCCAGAAGAGTTGCGGGACACTTTCGGCGTACAGGCACCACGTACAGAAGACTGGAGCACCACCAAAAACTACTGAACCTGCCCTGCCATCATCTGAAGCAAGAAGTGGTAACGAGGTGGAATTCAACCCTCTATATGCTTCAGAGGCTGGAGGAGCAGCAAAAGGCCATTCAAGCCTATACAATTGAGCACGATATAGGTGGTGGAATGCACCTGTCTCAAGTGCAGTGGAGAATGATTTCAACGTTGTGCAAGGTTCTGATGCCCTTTGAACTTGCCACACGTGAAGTCAGTTCAGACACTGCCAGCCTGAGTCAGGTCATTCCCCTCATCAGGCTTTTGCAGAAGAAGCTGGAGGCATTGAAGAAGGAGCTAAAAGGGAGCGATTCCGCTAGGCATGTGGGACTTGTGGATGCAGCCCTTAATTCGCTTAACAAGGATTCACGGGTGGTCAATCTGTTGAAATCAGAGCACTACATTTTGGCCACCGTGCTCGATCCTAGTTTTAAAACCTACCTTGGATCTCTCTTTCCGGCAGACACAAGTCTGCTGGGGTGCAAAGACCTGCTGGTGACAAAATTGTCAAGTCAAGCGGAACGCGACCTGTCAACATCTCCTCCTTCACATTCTCCCGCAACTGGGGGTGCAAGGAAAAGGCTCAGAATTCCGAGCCCACCCGCTGGCGGTGATGCAGGGCAGTCTGGAGCGACTGCTGATGCTGACATCTGGTCCGGACTGAAGGACCTGACAACGATTACGGACATGTCGTCTACTGTCACTGCATATGATTCTCTCAACATTGAAAGAATGGTGGAGGATTATATGAGTGACCGCATCCAAGTAGGCACGTCACACAGTCCGTACTTATACTGGCAGGAAAAAGAGGCAATTTGGAGGCCCTTGCACAAACTGGCTTTATTCTACCTAAGTTGCCCTCCCACAAGTGTGTACTCCGAAAGAGTGTTTAGTGCCGCCGCTCACCTTGTCAGCAATCGGCGTACGAGGTTACATCCAGAAAATGTGGAGAAGATGATGTTCATTAAAATGAATTATAATCAATTCCTCCGCGGAGACATTGACCAGCAGCAATTGCCGCCACAAAGTACACAGGGAGCTGAGATGGTGGATTCCAGTGGGGACGAATTGATAATCTGTGAGGAGGGGGATGTACACGGTGATATATCGGAGGATGATGATGAGGTGGACATCTTGCCTCTGTAGAGCCAGTTTGTGCAAGGAGAGATTAATTGCTTCTTTTTTGGTGGGGGTCCAAACCAACCCGTCATATCAGTCACAGTCGTGTGGCAGACCCTGTCACTGAAATGATGGGTTGGTTAAAGTGTGCATGTCCTGTTTATACAACATAAGGGTGGGTGGGAGGGCCCAAGGACAATTCCATCTTGCACCTCTTTTTTCTTTTATTTTTCTTTGCGTCATGTGCTGTTTGGGGAGGGTTTTTTGGAAGGGCCATCCTGCGTGACACTGCAGTGCCACTCCTAGATGGGCCAGGTGTTTGTGTCGGCCACTAGGGTCGCTTAGCTTAGTCATCCAGCGACCTCGGTGCAAATTTTAGGACTAAAAATAATATTGTGAGGTGTGAGGTATTCAGAATAGACTGAAAATGAGTGGAAATTATGGTTTTTGAGGTTAATAATAATATGGGATCAAAATGACCCCCAAATTCTATGATTTAAGCTGTTTTTTAGGGTTTTTTTAAAAAAACACCCGAATCCAAAACACACCCGAATCCGACAAAAAAAATTCGGTGAGGTTTTGCCAAAACGCGGTCGAACCCAAAACACGGCCGCGGAACCGAACCCAAAACCAAAACACAAAACCCGAAAAATTTCAGGCGCTCATCTCTAGTCTCAATGCCAGGCAGGCACGATGGGCTTTGTTTTTTGCTCGCTTTAATTTTTTGATAACATATCGCCCTGGGTCAAAAAACATCAAGGCTGATGCGCTCTCGCGGAGTTTTGCTCCAATCCAGGAGACCACCGAGGAGCCGTTGCCCATTGTTTCCCCATCATGTATTAAAGTGGGCATTACCCAGGACCTCTTATCATTAGTCCTTAGAGCACAGGAGCAGGCTCCTCCAGACCTTCCGGTAGGTCTTTTGTTTGTGCCTCCTAGGTTAAGACAGCGAGTGTTCCTGGAATTCCATGCCAAGAAGTCTGCAGGTCATCCGGGTATTGCCAGAACTCGGGAGTTGCTATCTAGGGCGGTGTGGTGGCCCTCGGTGGCTAAGGATGTGGATCAGTGGGTTCGGGCATGTGACATCTGTGCCCGAAATAAGACTCCTAGAGGGGTTCCTGTTGGCCCATTACATCCACTCTCTATCCCATCTAAGCCATGGACCCACATTTCAATGGATTTTGTGGTGGACTTGCCCAAATCCTCGGGGATGACAGCCATCTGGGTTGTCGTTGACAGGTTTTCGAAGATGGCGCACTTCGTTCCACTGGTTGGGCTGCCATCGGCCAGACGCCTGTCTGAATTATTTATGCTGCATGTTGTGCGTCTCCACGGGTTGCCACTTGATGTGGTCTCTGACCGCGGATCCCAGTTTGTGGCCAAATTCTGGAGGGCATTTTGTTCCGATCTCCAGATTTCTGTCAGCTTGTCGTCGGGCTACCATCCGCAGTCTAATGGGCAGACTGAAAGGGTGAACCAGTCCTTGGAGCAGTTCCTCAGGTGTTATGTCTCCAAGTGTCAGACTGACTGGGTTGCTCATCTGTCCATGGCGGAGTTTGCCTATAACAACGCGGCTCACTCTGCTACAGGGATGTCTCCCTTCCTTTGTGTGTATGGGCATCATCCTAAGGCCAATTCTTTTGACCCCCTGGACTCCATACCTGGTGGTTCCTCTGTGGTTTCGGTCCTTAGAGGTATTTGGCGGAAAGTGAAGAAAGCCCTTGTGTCTGTGTCATTAGTGACCAAAAGGGTTTTTGATAAGCGGAAAAGACCATGCAGCTTCAAATTAGGAGACTTCGTCTGGTTGTCTACCAAGAATTTGAAGTTGAGACAGCCATCTCATAAGTTAGGCCCCCGGTTCATCGGCCCTTATAAGATCACCAGGGTTATCAATCCGGTGGCATTTCAGTTAGACCTGCCCCGTTCTTTGGGTATCAATAAAACATTTCATTGTTCCCTTTTAAAACGGGCGATTAGTAATCCTTCTTCCAGTGGAAGACCTTCCCCTCTTCTGATACGTGGCCAGAGGGAGTTTGTTGTTGAAAGGATTCTTGACTCCAAGGTGGTTCGGGGTCGGCTGTCATTTTTGGTGCACTGGAAGGGGTATGGCCCGGAGGAGCGGTCGTGGGTGCGCAGTTGTGATCTTCATGCCCCCAGACTGATACGCTCTTTCTTCTCGCAGTTCCCCGATAAACCCGGTGGTAGGGGTTCTTTGACCCCTCGTCAGAGGGGGGGTACTGTTAGGGTCTCCTGCCCTGTGCTGCCACGTCGTCATGGCAACCGGGAGACAAGTGCTAGCGGAGTAACCTGAGCGCAGCTGATACTCCGGTTCGGGTCTTTTGCTGTGCAGTGGTTATAGGCTCTGTGGATGGCAGGGGATCCGGTGCTGGTTTTTGTGCTCACAGTCTGTGAGGTCTGAGTGGGGCGTGGACAGCACCTGCTTTATAAGGCCTCTTCTCAGGGTAAACAGATGCTGCTGAATCTTTGTTGGTTAGTCAGTTTCTGAAAGTTAGCCAGTACTGTGTAGCTTTGTATTTGTTTGTTGCTTACTGCAAATAGGCCTGGGGATTTGGTATTACACTCTGCCAATCCAGACCTAGCAGTAAGACTGGAGTCAGTCGTTTAGCTTGCTGGGGTTCTGTTACTACTCTGTGAACTTAGCAAGTTTGCGGCTGTATTCTAAGACTTGCCTGTCTAATCCTGTCTCACTGTGCTAGGTGTCAGGGGTCAGTTTAGTGGAAGTAAGGTGAACCTGTGCACTGCAAGTGAGAATTAGGATTGTGGAGACTCTCCTTGTGTCTATCATTCCATCTCTGACCAAGGAGTTTACTGCCACACCCGTTGGTAACCCTTTAGGGTTTTGCTGTTGCCCTTAGCAACAGCATTTCGGGTTCTCTACGTATTAAAACACAACATCTTGCTTTTCCCATCTGAGCAGTTCTAATACAAGGGAGATACCCAGTTCCTTAGCCTCTGGGCTTCTCTGTTCACTTTGTGTGTATTTTGTTACCCTATCACCTTCTGTGTACGTTATGTCATTTTCCCCAGTCTGTCTGTGAGTCCATTTGTTTTGCATAACAGTTCAAACACCAGTACTTTCCTGCAGGCACTGGTGTGCATAACATATAGACTGGATGATTGATAATGAGATGAAATCAATATATATATGTATGTATATATAATATCACTAGTACTGCAGCCGGACAGGTAGATTATATATTTATTAGGTAATGATGACTGATGACGGACCTGCTGGACACTGTCAGCTCAGCAGCACCGCAGACTGCTACAGTAAGCTACTATACTATAGTAGTATGTACAAAGAAGAAAGAAAAAAAAAAACCACGGGTAGGTGGTATACAATTATGGATGGATTGCCGAGTGCCGACACAGAGGTAGCTACAGCCGTGGACTAACGTACTGTGTCTGCTGCTAATATAGAGTCTAGACTGGATGATAAATTATTGATAATGAGATGAAATCAATATAATATCACTAGTACTGCAGCCGGACAGGTACTATATATATTTATTATGTAATGACTGATGACGGACCTGCTGGACACTGTCAGGTCAGGACTCAGCAGCACCGCAGACTGCTACAGTAAGCTACTATAGTAGTATTTATAAAGAAGAATGAAAAAAAAAAAAACCACGGGTAGGTGGTATACAATATTATATATATATATATATTATATACAATTATATATATATATATATATATATATATATATATATATATATATTAAACTGGTGGTGATTGATTATTAAACTGGTGGTCAGGTCACGTTGCTTGCAACTTGCAACTAGTACTCCGAGTCCTAAGCAGACAATCACAAAATATATTATTATACTGGTGGTTACTCAGTGTGGTCACAACAATGGCAGTGTGGCACTGACTCTGGCAGCAAAAGTGTGCCCTGTACGTTATATGTACTCCTGAGTCCTGCTCTCAGACTCTAACTGCTCCCCACTGTCAGTGTCTCCCCCACAAGTCAGATAATTAATACAATACACAGTCAAACTATCTAATCTATATCACTTCAGCAAGTAGTATAGTAGTATAGTAGTACTCCTCCTAATAGTAATAATGCTCCCCAAAATACTGTGTCTCTCTCGTCTCTAATGTGTCTCTCTCTTCTCTAAACGGAGAGGACGCCAGCCATGTCCTCTCCCTATGACTCTCAATGCACGTGTGAAAATGGCGGCGACGCGCGGCTCCTTATATAGAATCCGAGTCTCGCGAGAATCCGACAGCGGGATGATGACGTTCGGGCGCGCTCGGGTTAACCGAGCAAGGCGGGAAGATCCGAGTCGCTCGGACCCGTGAAGAAAAAACTGAAGTTCGGGCGGGTTCGGATTCAGAGGAACCGAACCCGCTCATCTCTAGTAATCACCCCAAATGTTAAGATCAGTATAATTGGTGTATTTGTCAGCATTGCTTCCTTATTGCCCTTAGGTCTTGGGTTCAGGTTACACCAAGGACTTTGTATGTTCTCCCCATGTTTGCTTGGGTTTCATACGAGAGCTCCGGTTTTCTCCCACATTCCAAAAACATACTAGTAGGTTAACTAGATTATGACAAAAAATAATAATAACAACCCTTGTGTATATTTGTGTGTACCTGGGGTAGCAAATATAAATTGTAAGCTCACTGGTGCAGGGACTGATGTAGACGGACAAATATTCTCTGTAGAATGCTGCAGAATATGTCTGTGCTTTGTAAATAACAGAAAATTAAATCTAGTGCATGGAATGTCTGATATCTGTTGATCTCACTGGGGCCTGTTAGTGCAATCAGAAGGTGACTGCACCCTCACCTGATCTGCCCTAATATTCTGATTAAATGTGTCTAGGGCAAAAGCTGGACATTTTGGCGCAACAGGCAGGCTGGGAAGGCTTCCCCAATCACCTCTCTACTACATCTGATTCTCTTAAGAATCTCCAAAACAGTAGTGTCATGTGCGAGGTGCTGGAGAGGGCAGGTGAGCTGGGGGCCTCTCCTGGATGAGTGCTATTGGGCAGTAAATGGGCAGCCATTCCATGCCCATGGCTTCTTCTGCAGCAGCATTGGTTGATCTGCCTCTTGTACTGCTCTGAATGTACCATCATGATGAGTTATCTATTCACTCTTTTGTTTCAGATGAATACAACCACAGGGTTTGTATGGCAACACTTGTGCTATGATAATGACTCAATGGCATGCAGTTACTGCATATACAGTAGGATAGTGTGTGTTGCATTATTTGGTTGTCTTCACACTCACCTGAAATGAAAAAAAAAAAAATCTCAGTGCAAGAGCGATCTCAATGGCACCTTGGCGCGTGTGATTGGGTGATTGATGTGATTGCGGCACATGCGCAGTCTGTTGATAATCGCTCCATTGTGTGAACATCAGCATTGCGTATAAAAATTAATTCGGCCCTAATAGGGTAGAGACCGCTGCAGAAGGGCAGCGTACATTAAAGTAACCTTGCTTCCATGTAATAGAATGAAATCTAAATGGAAATACTCGCTCTCTTTTTACATGTGACATAAGAGCAGTGTTTTATCTTCACTTGAACCTATAGCAATGGCTTCTATTCAGTTCTTCTGAGTGCTGAAGCACGTATATAGAATAGAGCATATATCTATAGACACAACACAAATTAAACTCACCAATCACATTCACTTATCCACACTATTATCACACATCCTGCACCCAATTTATGACCTAGGGGGCAGAACACATCTTGCCAGTTGCCACTAAACAATAAAAACACTGTAATACTACTGCATTTTGCAGCTTACTATACCGCCTATTCTTCATAGGAAATCAATTTTATTATCAGCAAATCTTTCTTTTTCTCTTTATTTTCACAATTCCATTTCAGAGGTCAGTTTCAGTCAGCAACCTAAACTCTTTGCACAGTAGGTATAATAGGGTCTTTTCTGCTTCTCCATTAATGATTAATTCTTCTATTTCTTCTTGTGTCTAGTTTCTTGCATAAATATACTACTGAATGTAGTATTCTTCACCACCCATGCCTGTGGAAGTTCTGCTCCCACCCCTATATGCTATGTATATGCCGAACTTTCTATCTGTTTTTGAAGTCATCGTAATCAGTACAGGAGAGATCCTTTGGCCATCTCAAATAGATTCTCACCGCTCAGAAATGGAGAGAGGACACCACGTTTTTTAGACGATCACATACATCAGACGAATTACCGATAAATATATATAAGACGAAGAGAGGGAAAAGGGGAGGTAGACTCAAAATCAGAAACAAAATTGTAAAAAAGAGAAAAAGAACAAAAAAAAACTGTAGCAGATAGAGGGGATGATGGAAACATCGCACCCTCTGATCAACAAAAAGAGAACACTGAAAAAGTGTCAGGTGAAGTTAAGATCTTCAACCTCAGTTCCCATAATTTATCTATCAGTGAAGTTTCTGTATTACAGAAGGGTTTAAAATATGCGCCCACAAATTTTATCAATCCATTCCAATTGTACTTGGATGTACAAAGATTTACGAGAAAACTTACCATAAAAAAGTTTTTTGCCAATCAGACAGATCAGGTACAACCAGAATGTAATTCTATCACTCCATTCAAACCCAGATCTATTTTCTTTCCCAAACACATACAAGGTCCCTTTATTGAATCATTTACAACATTGGTGCTAGATGATTTAAAAGCATTACAATCCAGTACAAAGAAAAAGTTCAACATGACATCAAAAGAAAGGAAAGCTCTGGTGGATTTAAAAAAGAACAAAACCATTATAATCAAACCCGCCGATAAAGGCGGGGGTGTGGTTGTAATGGATCAGGATAAATACGAGAGTGAAGTATTACGACAATTAAATGATCCCACCACCTATAGAAAGATAAGAAATAATCCCACCGAGCCCACGATGTCCAAATTAAAAACCCTGATAGAGAAGTACAAGAAGAAAGGTACGATTAGTGGAAAGGAAGCCAAATTTATCATCACTGAAAATCCAATAGTCCCTGTTATATATATACTTCCTAAAGTACATAAGAGCCTCACTGATCCCCCCGGAAGGCCCATAATATCGAGATTAGGCTCAATCACAGCCAACCTCTCACAGTTTATAGATTTTATTTTACAACCTATGGTATTAACCAATAAATCCCATTTAAAGGATACAAAAGACTTCCTCCAAATGTTAGAAACAGTCAAATGGGAAGAGGGTGATTGGTTGGTGACCGCTGATGTGAGCTCCCTGTACACAATAATCGACCATAGACAAGGGTTGGATGCTGTTCAATATTTTCTCAATCACTCAGATATGTCGGGTGATATGAAAGATTTGATCATTGATGGGATACATTTCATTCTTGAAAATATTTTTTTTCTGTTTAAAGAACAGTTTTATATACAAAAGACGGGCACAGCTATGGGCACCAGGTTCGCTCCGAGTTATGCAAACCCTTTATGGGGATGTGGGAGGCGGAAAATATCTGGTCCGCCGATGAACTCGGGGCGAGCCTGGTGTCATATGCCTGCTATATAGATGACATTTTTTTGATTTGGAGAGGGGATGAGGATTCTTTAAAGGGTTTCTGTACACTTTTGAATACCAATGACAGGAATATTAAACTTACTTTTGTCAGTGACAAACAAACCATTTATTTTCTGGATATTACAGTATATGTAGAAGATAAAAAGATCCATACAAAAACTTTTTCCAAACCCACAGATTGTGGCACTTACATCATGGCCACCAGTTGTCACCATGAGAATTGGCTAAATTCAATTCCAGTGAGCCAATTTACTAGGCTCAAAAGGAATTGCAGTAAAGAGGAAACCTTTCACACCCAAGTGACAGAAATGTCTAAGAAATTTAAGGCATGTGGCTACAATTCAGATAAAGTGAACCAGGCAATAGGCAGCAGTGATATGTTGGAACGTAGGGATCTATTATCAAAAACCAATAAACCTAAAAAGAAAGATGGGAGATTTGAATGGGCCTTTGTTACGGAGTACAATGTGCAACATAAGTCCATTGAACGGGTCTTAAAAAAGCACTGGGAACTTTTTAAAAAAGATCCGGTGATTGGCACTCTTATACCCAATAATCCCATGCATATTTATCGCAAAGCTCCAAATATAAAGATGAAGCTAGTTTCCAGTGCCCTAAAACCATCCCTCCCACCGACAAGAATTACTTCACAGGGCTTCTTCAGATGTGGAGGGTGCATTGGATGTAGGAATGTGAAAGGTGATGGCATTAGTAACATCAAAAGAGTCTCCATTAATAACATAGAGGTGGATATAAGACACTTCATTACTTGTGACACAAAAAATGTCATATACGCCATTAGATGTAAGTGTAACCTATTCTACATTGGGAGGACATCCAGGCCTCTCAAGGTACGAATGGGAGAACACATTAGGAATGTGAAAAAAGGTTTGGAGACACATTCCTTGTCCCTTCACTTTAAGAACAAGCATGACTCATTAGTCTCGGGGATTACAGGGTTCTATGGTTTGAGACATGTTCAAAATACACTAAGAAATAGGGATGTTGCCAGCAGTTTAGCAAAAATGGAGATGAATTGTATTTTTGATTATAACACTTTAAGTCCTAATGGACTAAACTGCGATTTTGAACTAAAATGGTTCCTTTAAGATCAACATATATTGATGCATACTGCCTATACCATTGGGTGTTTGATGTTTGAATATTTCCAGCTATATACAACAGTCTATATCCTGTGTAAAGGATTATCACAGGTTTTATATCCGTGATATAAATATTGTATTTTTCCAAATAGGAAAAGTAACATGCAGTATAAGAAAAGGGGATTACTCTATACTTAAGTGATAAATCTGCATTATACTGATGTTTTGTTTTGTTTTGTTTTAGAAAATCACACAAATTTACTACACATCCCGTGATGCACTTTGTTCTGGACTACAAATGTTGTATGATCCGATTGGACCATTTCTTGCATGTGACATTTGGACCATGTGTTCTACAAATCTGTGGACTTCATTTCCCACATCTGACCAGAGATCGTCACTTCCGCCGGCGTGTAAGGCATGACTTCCTGCTTGTGGAACCACATAGAACATTAGAGAACTACGTTTCCCATCAGCCCCGGAAGTCCATCATCTGCGGTCGCGCAACGTCATTTCCGGTCACGGAATCAGCCATCGGATATGAAGCGGTGAAACTATGCAGAGTACAGAGGAACTACACTTCCCATCAGCCCCGGAGGTCGGTTGCGTGTAGCGGCGCAATGCTACTTCCGGTTATGTAGTACTGCTAAACCAGTTTGGACATTAAGGAACGGACTACATTTCCCAGCATGCCTGGCGGCCGGGTACTTCCGGCCAACGTAATTAGACGATTAGGATAAGTTTTAAGTGATTGAATGTTGCCCAAGGGGGCTGTTTATAAAAAGATGGACAATATCTCTGTTTGAGCTAAATAGATCTTATGATCAATTAGGATTTGTGTATGCAGAAATGTGATTTTTAGACACATTTGTATTAATTACATGATGTAATTTCCTGTAGTAATTTCATTGGCTACTCTTAGTTTAAATATTTGGCTCCTGCACACTCCACATTATCTTGATAAAGGTCACATGACCGAAACGCGTTGATACTGCCATCAGGAGTGTGAGTAGCCAACATCTATTTTATCTGGAAAATCTTTTATTTTTTGTTTTTTATTTGGACAGTTGTTTTTCTGACTGTGGACCTTTTAATCGTTTTGTTCAAATAAATCATTGGTTTTTATGGAACAAATGGTGGATACATGCTGTTTTGGAGGATATAAATTGGAGAAGGGGGCATTCCACTGACCATTTGGAAAAGATACCTTGATAGGAGCAGCATTTCACTACAGAGTGTGAGTCGGGGTACGAGATATATGTGGAAACTACACATGTTAAAGATACCATGATATGCTTGATTCTTTCACTGTTCCTGTGAGTGTTGTGGTACGCATTCCCCTATGACCAGCTTCTCCTTTGGGCACTTATTTCCGGTTTGAATGCATTTTTTCAACATAAGAACACCTAAAGATACCTTGATGTGTATATATCACTTCCGATTAGTGTGAGTGGGGTACGCTACAGTTTGAGCAACATCATTAAGTTCACCTTTTGATTTTAGAACCTACTACACATTTTTCCTTTCCTGTTTTATTTCCTTTCTTTTCCTGAGCGACTATATTAATGGTTGAAGATCTATTGGATGAGAACAACTGGGCCTCTAAAGATACCTTTATGAGAATCATCACATAGTTCACAGTGTGAGTCCGGGTACGCCTTATGAATTGATTTAAAGATACCCAGATGTCTTTATAATCAGCATTTCCTGTGTGAGTTTTGGGGTACGCATCCCAGTTGACTCCCTCTATTTTTGACAAATTTGTCTCTTTCGTCTTCACACCTCGCGGTAAATCCTTCATACAAAGGAAAGTGGTGAAGGACATACTTTTCGAGCACTTATCATTTTCTTCAAATCAACTTACCAAAATATACTGCACATAAATAGCATTTTTTCTTTTTTTTATATATTTACACCGAGCACATAAGATTTCTGAGTGGAGAAAGGAACACTGAATCACTGTCTTCGAAAGATACCTTTATAAGAGTTATCCCACGTCATACATTGTGAGTTCGGGTACGCAGTGCATTATACCCCAAAGATACCTAGATGTGTTTACGGTCTGCACTTATTGTGTGAGTTTTGGGGTACGTTCCCAACTGGACTATCCTTTACTCAAACATGTTTTTCAAGTTGTTACACTATGTGGTGAAGTTAACACGAGTCTAAAGGAAAAAGAGGATAAAAGATACCTTTAAGCCATATATTGATATTTGTTTATAAGAGTCTTGGTACGCAGAAGTTTTGATCTTACTATAGAGACATTTTACACAGAGACTATTTGCAAATAAGAAGGAACTACACATTGGTGGTTGTTTTTGTTTTTCATATTTTTTCGGAGCTTACGGATCAGAGACTTTTCACTAGAAGAAGTGCGAGGAGGAAGACTGACATCCAAAGAAATAAATTAAGGGACGTATTTCTGTGTGCTGCGCCGAGTGTGTAGAGAAGGGCTTGAACTTTGTATATGGTATTTCTTGTTTTAAATGTGGTGACATTTATCTAAGCCTTTTAACACCATGGCTGCATTGCGCCTATTTTAGTCCGCTCTCCAAACCCAATCGTAATCAGTAATCAGTACTACCTGAATACAGAGTTCTGTATTTTGGAGGGGAATCTAGTCATGTGACCGGCGGTCTGAATCCAACCAATAACTATACCGACGCTGGAATCACGATCTCAGCATGCCGACTAACAGGGGCTGTTTCCACTTGTGGGTGTCCAGCAGTGTACTGTAGTAAATATAGCATAATCCACGGAATTCAGTATAATGTAGAGATGTGCAGCGGACAACTTTTCAGGTTTTGTGTTTTGGTTTTGGATCTGGATCCCCGCTCGTGTTTTGGATCTGGATTGGTTTTGACAAAACCACCCTTTTGGGTTTTGGTTTTGAATCTGGATTATTTTTGGAAAAAAACATAAAAACAGCTAAAATTACAGAATTTAGGGTTTATTTTGATCATACGGTATTATTAACCCCAATAACATTAATTTCCACTCATTTCCAGTCTATTCTGAACACCTCACACCTCACAATATTGTTTTTAGGCCAAAAGGTTGCAACGAGGTATCTGATGACTAAGCTAAGTGACGCAAGCGGGCGGCACAAACACCTGGCCCATCTAGGAGTGGCACTGCAGTGTCAGACAGGATGGCAGATTTAAAAACCCAAAGTCCCAAAGAGCACATAATGCAAAGAAAAAACTAGGTGCAAGATGGAATTGTCTTGGGCCCTCCCACCCACCCTTATGTTGTTTAAACAAGACATGCACAGTTTAATAAACCCATAATTTCAGCGACAGGTGGTCCCCCTGGAAAAAGCACGCCAAGTTCTCGGAATCATAGCTAGCTGCAAACATACCACCTCCATATTTGATGACTTTTCACATTATGAGAAGAGGCAAGAGGAAGAGGACAGTGTCAAGAATGTGATTAAAAATTAGAGAGGCACACAGAATCAGGAGCAACACACAGGCTTTCACCTCCACTCCTATTTTGGTGTGGAACAGAAAGGACTCAACCAAGCAAATATATAATTATTAATTACCACATTACTGGACAAATTGAAAAACTAGGGGCCAAAGCCTCCAAAATTGACACCCCTTCTCCATTTTCAGGGATTAAGATAATCTCAGATTTAATGCTGGGATGCAAATAAACTGGTGTATACCACAGGGTCAAGATTGGATATTTTCCCCTTCACGGAGTCAGGAGATTTATTTTGTGAAAATCTCGTGGGTTTCTTTTTTTCCATTTTTTTAATTGCATTTTTATTTACATATTTTGTGGCAGATGCCTTATTTTTGCTTTTCACAGCTCCCAGTTACATGCATGTGAGCATACTTGTGTGTCCCAGTTACACACATGTGAGCATACCTGTGTGTCTTGTTTATTTTATTCACATTTTATTTTTAAATAAAGCAGCCTTGTAGATGTTTCAGCAGCCCCTCCTGAGCCCCCACAGCAGCACCAGATGTGTCAAGTTGAGTTCGGGTAGGTTCAGTAAAGTACTAAGCATGACTGTGCAGTAATTTATTTTGCTATTAAGCCCCTGCCCTAGTGGAGCTTACCACTCTACAGTCGAAACTCATTTCATACTATAAGTAGGACTGTGGGAGGAAGCAATACTAACCTCTGTGTCAATATCAGCATGCCTCAGCCTGGCAAGCCAGACATCTTCCTGGCTGTAAGCCACCATGAGACTCCGTACTGAGCCTTATTCAGTAACTGTTTGTGCCTCGCAGGAGCTCCTGGACCATCTAGTGCTGCAGTGCAATGGAAAGCTGATGCAATGCAAGATCACTGAAACTCTGTTCTTCTAACACAGTGAGGTCTTGTGATAACCCTATGCAGCCCTTAGGAAAAGAAGATCCCTGTACAACAAATGCGCATCTTCTAAATAAATAATCCCAAAATGTGGAACATCAATAATAAATCTAAATTAAGGTTGACTAATTGGAGCCATTCATTTGAGTGAGTCCCTAACATGAAATAATTGAGAAGAACCTCTCTCTAATGCTCCAGCAGAAAATCTCACTTTTACCTCTCCAGCATATGCGCTGGATTATGATTCAGTCTCTATTGAGTCACACTGACTTTGGCCACAAATGTGGTCTCTCCCCACTTTATTTAAAAACACTTCGGCAATTTCCATTTCCACCTTTGCGGATAGTTGTCACAAATCTGTTTGTTATGTTGAAGCTTGTTTCATATCTGCTCTAGGTGTTCATTAAATTTAGGATCAAGTACAGCAGCACCCCTGGACTTACTGTTTACAGCATAGGCAGCACCCCTGAAGAATTACACAGCACGGCAGACAGGCAACAGCACCCCTGGATGGCAGTGGGGAAGTACCCCTGGACTGATAGGGCAGAGGGGCGGCACCCAATATAGGGCAGCACCCCTGCAATGATGTGTCCAAGATGGAATTGTCCTTGGGCCCTCCCACCCACCCTTATGTTGTATAAACAGGACATGCACACTTTAACAAACCAATAATTTCAGTGACAGAGTCTGCCACATGACTGTGGCTGAAATTAATGGTTTGTTTGGGCCCCCACCAAAAAAAGCAATTTATCTCTGTATGCATAAACTGGCTCTACAGTGGCAAGATGACATCCTCATCCTCAAATTCCCCCCCTTCAGTGTTTACATCCTCATCCTCACAGAGAACTAATTTTTTTAAAAACCTCATCATTTAGGTGTCAGTGGACTGCTTATGCTATTACCCAAAGTTTCTGAACTTGACGATGACTTATGATGAATGTGATGCAGGTGATGTATAAGGGAGGATGTTCCTAGGTGGTTAACGTCCTTACCACTACTTATTATGGATTGACAAAGGCAACAGATGGCTTGACACCTGTTGTCCGGATTTGTGGAGAAAAAAATCTACACCGAAGTAGTTGCTTTTTTGTTTTTTTGCCCAGGTATGACAATGGGCTTTCTCTAACCATTGGCAGCAACTGTCTCCACTGGTGCCTAATTGAAACAAACCACATCACCACCAGAATCCTCCTCGTCAACTTCCTCTTCAGCGTCAGCTACACCTATAGCCTCCTCATCCTGGTGTACTTCAACAGTGTCATCCTTAATCTCAATATCGGCATCTGGACTGGCAGTGCTCCTCCCAGTACTTGCAGGGGGTGTACAAATGGTGGTAGGAGCCTCCTCTTCCCATACAGTGTTGTGAAGGTCAGGTCTAGACATCGCAACTGTGGTCAGTGCAAGCACCCCTGTATTTTCACAACACTCCTGTAATTTTACAGCATACAAGACAAGGCCAGTGTACATTTATTTTCACTGCACCCCTGTTTTTTTACAGCATACAGGGCCAGTGTACATTTATTTTCACTGCAACCCTGAATTTTTACAGCATACAAGACAGGGCCAGTGTATATTGATTTTCACTTCACCCTAGAATTATTACAGCATACAAGACAAGGCCAGTGTACATTTATTTCCACTGCACCCCTGAATTTTTACAGCATACAAGACAGGGCCAGTTTACATTGATTTTCACTACACTCTAGAATTATTACAGCATACAAAACAGGGCCAATGTACATTTATTTTCACTGCACCCCTGAATATTTACAGCATACAAGACAGGGCCAGTGTACGTTGATTTTAACAGCAGCACCCCTATATTTTACAGTATACAGGAGCAGTGTGCTTTTAATTTTTAATAACTGCACCCAGTGTCGTAACTAGACATTTTAGTGCTGTGTGCAAGAAACAGCATTGGTGCCCCCCTCCCTCATATACAAAAAGTCGCTATAGCCATAGGTGCGTGCCATAAATAGTGGGGCGTGGCTTCATGGGGTAAGGGCATGGCCGCAGAGCTCAGTTTTTATACATTATGCCAGGCAGAGCTCCCTTTTACACAGTACGGCAGGCAGAGCTCCCTTTTACACAGTATGGCAGGCAGAGCTCCCTTTTATACATTACGGCAGGCAGAGCTACCTTCTACACATTATGGCAGGCAGAGCTCCCTTTTACACATTACGGCAGGCAGAGCTTCCTTTTACACATTATGGCAGCAGAGCTTCCTTTTACACATTACAGCAGGCAGATGCCCTTTTACACATTACAGCAAGCAGAGCTCCCTTCTACACATTACAGCAAGCAGAACTCCCTTTTACACATTATGGCAGGTGGAGCTCCCTTTTACACATTATGGCAGCAGAGCTTCCTTTTACACAGTCCACCAGGTAGATTCCCCTTTTACACATTACAGCAGGCAGAGCCCCTTTTACACATTACGGCAGCAGAGCTCCCTTTTACATATTACGGCAGGCATAGCCCCTTTCACACATTATGGCAGGCAGAACTCCCTTTCAAACAGTACAGCAGGCAGAGCTCCCTTTTACACATTACAGCAGGCAGCGCTCTCTTTAACACATTACGGTAGGCAGTGCTACCTTTTACACAGGAAGAGTCATAATTATTAAAAATACAGGTCCAAAAAAATTTATTATAACAATTTACAATATTGATAATAATTAAAATAGCATAGTAAAAGCCAATACACTACATGAGGGAGATCCAGTCAAGACCCCGACAGTCGGGATCCCGACACTACTTGGAATGCCGACACCGGCATCCAAAATAGGGTCAGTTGCCCGGCGCCGGAATCCAGACAGCTGGGATCCCGAATGAGCAAGTAAAGGGACACTGGAGGAGTAAGTCGTGGGGGAGGGAGGGTGGCTGGGGTTATTAAGTTTACACTACGGGGAGAGGGTAAGGGTTAAGCTGTGCCTCAGGGGGTTAAGTTTAGGCTGCTGGGAGGCGGGTTAGTTAAGGGGGAGATGGAGTGCTATTAGGGGGGTGGTGACTGAAGGAAGGGTGATCGTTATGGGGATACTGATGGTGCTGCTGCTCTGGAGGGGGGATGATTGTGGGGTGGTAGGGCGGTGTGCATGTGGGCATGAAGAGACATTTACCTGCACTGCTGATTGCTGAAGCCTCTTTTGTCCTCCTCCTCCTCTGTCTCAACTTCCGCACAATCCTACAGTCCATGCCTGACATTCGTTGGACCACCCACCCCATCGCCATTGGCCAGAGATCTGTGTGGGAGGTGAAGCTTTGGGCAGCATGAAGGGAGCCGCGTACCACACAAATGAGACGTGGCAGCCGGCAGTTAAGTACAGTATTGTGGAGTCCTGTCCAGGCAGCATCAGCCGGCAGTTTTCTGCATAATAAATAACATTTTTAAATCATTGTCTGGTGCTGCCTATAGCAGCACCCCTATATTTTACAGCATACAGGACCAGTGAGCTTTTAATTTTTAACAACTGTGCCGCCAAATTTTTACAACATACAGGGCCAGTGTAATGTTATTTTTACAGCAGCACCCCTATATTTTACAGCATACAGGAGCAGTGTGCTTTTAATTTTTAACAACGGCACCCCTGAATTTTTATAGCATACACGGCCAGTGTAATGTTATTTTAATAGCAGCACCCCTATGCAGCATACAGGAGCAGTGTGCTTTTAATTTAAAAACAACTGCAGCCCTAAACTTTTACAACATACAGGGCCAGCAGCACCCCTATATTTTACAGCATACAGGAGGAGGACAGTGCCCATGCACACAGTATAACACAGTGACAGCAACACCCATGTACAGCTGCAGCACCCTGCCATAACACACATGAAACACCAATGACAGCCAGGACAGCACCCCTAACACAGCACAGATACACCACAGTGATTGCAGCAGCACCCCTACAGAGCACACACTAACCCCACCCGATGCCACCAACCACAGAGAGAGACAGAGGTTTGTCTCCCTCACTCTCCAAGGGGGTCATTCAGACCCGATTGCATGCTGCATTTTTTTGTGCGATCGAGTCTGTACTGCGCATGCGCACAGGTTGAAATGCACAGGTGCATTGCTAGCCAGCGATGGGGGTCGCCGAGCTTCAACAAAGCTAATGAAGAAAGCAGCGATCGCAAGAAGATTGACAGGCAGAAGGCGTTCCAGGGCGACAACTCACCATTTTCTGGTAGTGTCCGGAGAAATGCAGGCATGCCCAGCCGTTCTGGAAGAGGTTTCTTGACGTCACAGCCGGCCCGGATCATTGCAACATCTGAGTAAATTCTGGGCTTTGCAGAAAATTCACAAACTTTTGTTTGCGCAGCTCACTGCACAGCATATCGCACCCCTGCAAAGCCCTTACCCCTTCCCCTTGTAGGCGGCGATTACCTGGTCGCAGCAGTGCAAAAAATAGCTTGCATGTGACCAGGTCTGAATTAGGCTCCAAGTGAAAATGGCGGTGACATGGAAGTCCAGAGTCACGCTCGGATACCGGCTTGGAGCGTGAAGTTCAGAGGGCGAACCCGCTCATCTCTAGTATAATGCAACCTGTATAATTAGTAAACACAAGTTTGTGATCCTTACTATATATACTGTATTAAAGCAATGTCCATGTGATAGGAGGGGATGTAGTTATGTGACTTCCCCTTACATCCCACCCCCTGAGAATCCTGACAGTCTGAATGCTGACTAGCAGTGACTATTCCCACTCGTGGGTGTCCACAACCTTGTTGTGCACGCCTACTACCTCCCTACCCCTGCTGGCCATCTCGATGCTGGGATCCCCGTGTTGGTATGGTGACTATCGGTCTCCTGACCACTGGTCATGTATACCCAACCCTTCATGCAATCAAAAATTCTAAGCTCTTGCCAATGAGAAGACTTACTGTCATTGTAGAATAGTGAATGAATAGAGAGAAACAATGCCATTCCAATCACTGGCAGGAAGTGTGTTCCTTATGCTACAGCCTCCAGCAAACAAGAGAAAGAGGACAGTGGTGTATTGTGACCATCCATTTTGATTAGCAGGAAGATGAATATTGGTGTAGTGGACAAAGCACATGTCCATCAGTGGTCTGGCTCCACCAGGTAACTGACCATCTAATAAAGTAACAATGTATAATTTGAGTGCACAGTCTGGAACATGACCCCTAGAAGTTGGTGTGTGCCCTTAGGCAGTAGGGCCAAAGGGGGCTTCCACCATGCCCCTGTGGGTCAGTCTGATCCTGAGCACAATAGAACTCGGCATAATAAAAAGCAGCGACTGATCACATCAAAGCCATTTTTCCACAGTCTGATGCCGTACTACAACCAACGTTGCAGACCTGTACTGCACATGCACAGTACGAGTCGGGCACATACGCAAAGTGCAAAACATTGGTGCTTTGCAGCATGCACTGCAGAAGCATCAGGACCTGAGTATAACAAAGCATTTGGGTACTTGCTTGCCCCTAAAAGCGCATTCGCTTTTCAGTTTATAACTGGTGAATAGCAATTCAGGTTACCTGTGCAAATGGTATGCAGTTAATTTCCCGACTGTCGGGATCCTGGCGGTCAAAATACCGACGTCGAAATCCTGACACCCATTGAAATGCCGGCGTTCGGAATCCTGACAGCCGTCCAGAATCCCCACTTGGGTGGTGGTCCACGCCACTACCAAAGAGGGAATAGATTAGTGTGGTTACCGTAGGCCACCACCTGGCGCCGAAGCATGGCGAGCACAGCGAGACCGCGAGATGATTGTGACTGTTGGGATTTGGGTGTCGGTATATCGACTGTTGGGATCCCGACAGTTGGGAATTCATACCACAAAAATAGAAATATAAGGGTAAATGATTGGCAATGACATTCTAAGTGAATGTGATTCTACACAGATGTAGCTCATATTAACACTCTGGTTGGTTTGCAGGTTGCGGTGCATAAACTAGCAATGCTCAGATTAATCATCCTTAACAATCGTATTCACAAACAAGTGCACATGTGGTGCCAAAATTATGAACTCAACTGCCCTGAATGCTTGTTTCTGATTGTGAAAGTTTCTGGTAGTTCCATAATGTAATGACTCACTTTATTCTATGGTGGTTTGGCTGCAGTCATGGCCTTAACTAGGGGTGTGTGAGTCATGCCGTTGGACAGGATTGCACCATCGCTGCCCCACAACCCTTGCAAGGTGCCTGGAGTGATACTTTTCAGTAGCGCTACTGTAGAGCATTCAAGCCTGTGGAGCTGCAGCAGTGCCCCTAAGATGTTTCCAACAGAGCTCTTCTTCCCAGAGCCGATAGCCCCACACCCTAGGTCATGATGTCATAGGTTTAGGGGATGTGGCCGAAACAGGATGCAGTGCCGCCCTGTTGTGATGCTGGCTGCAGTCATTCACATAGAAGTCAAAATCAGGGCTACAGTAATTGGCATTTAACGATTATCTTCACACCATGTAGCTGTAGTTAATTCTTAAGTGGTAGGGTGTTTTCCAGGATGACAATGCCCCTACTCAGAGAAGAATAGGGATACATCTCTGCTGCACAATTCCTACCACTGGTAGACTCAGTGCCACAAATCTGACATCAATTTGGAGTTCCATTCTGACATCAATTTGGGATTCCATATATTTTGTTGACTACCTGTAGATGTTTCAATTGCCCATTATTTTAGGAGCTTGGTCCTTTCTGGAAAAGTTTGCCAGACTTCAGGCCCTGTACAGTAGGTCTGCATTTTCCTGAGGTTGCAGCCTTTCAATTCAGAAACCTTCCAATATTTATATAGACAAAATTGGGACAAAATAAGCCCTGTCCCTAATATATATAGCTGAGATCGCACAAACCTCACCCTGTTCAACCCAATCATGGCCCCTTTACCAACCAACCATAACCTCTTTCTGGCGAAACTCAACTATCAACTATTCCACTGAAATATGGGTGTTGGTATTTAGGAATTTACACCCTGGGGTGCCTTACAAATGGCACTAGTTGCTGGTGAACTGCAAGGCTGAATTCTCAAACATGTTGACGCAGCGTATAACATGACTGCTTAAAGTGAGTTTAGGTAATAAGAACTTCATACTTCATGACTGACCGCAAGTAATTTAATACTCTGCATTGTTAGAAATATTGATTCAGCCCTCAAGATGGCTGCATACAATACAGTATTTGTAGGTGATAAGGCCACTCAGAATTTAACACCCAGAGGGAGCGGATGTGTTCACTTCTGGACTCCAGGTCTCAGGGGTGGAGGGGCAGCAACCAGGGTTGCTGAGATGGGGGAAGGGCAGATGCAGAAAAATGGGCCTATGCAATTTGGCTTCCACACTGCTTGTAGCACTAGAGAGACAGTGTATGGTAAGATAAACAGGGCAAGAGAAACTGGGGACGTGCTAGAGGAGGCTTTATCTTCCGGTGCCAGAGTCAGTGTTCCACCACATGGTCCACTCAATATTCTGCGGCTCTCAGAATCAGCCACAACCCATAGTGACAATGACCAACTTCGAAAATGTCTCACAATGGAATGTATTCAAGGTAAAAATACGCCTAAAATGTCAATAGCATCATACAGTATATTCCTTGATAAATGGAACTACTTAAATATAATTATTAAAAGCATTCTGAATTACATTTTATTATTTAATGTTTTTCTTGAATGAGAAAAGTAACAATATTCACATTCATGTTAAATGTTCTTATTAACACGAAGAAGAAAAAGAATTTGTAGTAGCAGATACTTAACTCATAAAATAAATTGACTTTAATATACTATCTACTGATTCATCTATGAAACTGCTTACAACTGCACATTACCCCTTAATTAATACATTTTATCTTTGTATGTCTTTACTTATAACTGTATCATTATCATTCTTGGCCATTAAGTGAGCAATCTCATTAATTATAACCTATTCAAGCCCATAGAGAGAAAGCCAGGAATACACAGAGCATTAGTGAAATACTGTATTGTTAAGACATAATAATGGTCAGCAAATAACATTTAACAATATAAGCATGTTTTCTAGTCAGCGTTGCAGAGGGAAAAAAAGTAAACAGCAACTCTACAGGTTAATCATCCTGGACTCATTACCATATCAACCCCAGTCACTTTTCAAAGGCAATTCTGAAAGGAACATTAGAAAGACAATATAGCCATTAGCCTAAGGTAATATTTTTTAAGAAACAATTATTTTTTAAAGTGGCTGTATTATGATTTTTTAATGTTTTCGCAGTACACACTTAAATATATCAATAACTCTTCATGTTGTTTTACTAAGATTATTTCTAAAGGGTGCTACAGGCTAATCAGAAACAACTAACCTGCACTGATGAGCTCAAAGACAAAACACGTTGTCTGTAAGAAGTTGTTTTATGCAGGCCTGGCCAACTTGTGGCTCTCCAACTGCAGTGAACCTACACATCCCAGCATGCACTGCAACACATTTCAGCCTTAATTAATAGAAAAACTGTGATAGGGCATGCTGGGACTAGTAGTTTAAAAACAGCTGGAGAGCTGCACGTTTGCCAGGCCTGTTTTAGTGAGTCTGCTTCACTTCAGCATTGATGGGAGTTAACTATCATCTACATTTATTAATTTAAAGGTTTTACCTATGGAGTGCTACAAACATGGTACTGTATATACTCAATCTGGTTAAAGTAGAAAAAAAAAAAAAATACCATATCATTGTGCCCTGGGTGGAATCTGTGTGTTGATCTGAATGCCAGTCGTTCCACAAAAATGGCAGCAGCTGGTGATGGTGGATGAATACTAGAGATGTGTGGCGGGCACTTTTCGGGTTTTGTGTTCTGGTTTCGGATCTGGATCCCTGCTCGTGTTTTGGATCTGTATTGGTTTTGCCAAAACTACCCTTACGGGTTTTGGTTTTGGATCTGGATGTTTTTTAAAAAAACAAAACACCTAGAATTTGGGGGTAATTTTGATCCTACGGTTTTATTAACCTCAATAACATTCATTTCCACTCATTTCCAGTCTACTCTGAATAACTCACACCTCACAATATTGTTTTTAGGCCAAAAGGTTACACCGACGTAGCTGGATGACTGTGGGTGGCACAAAGACCTGGCCCATCTAGGAGTGGCACTGCAGTGGCAGACAGGATGACAGATTTAAAAAATAGGCCCCAAAAAGCAAATAATGCAAAGAAAAAAAAGAGGTTAAACGAGGTAGCTAAGCGAGACAAGTGGGCGGCATAAACACCTTCCCCATCTAGAAGTAGCACTGCTGTGGCAGACAGGATGGCAGTTTTAAAAACTAGACCCCAAAGTGCACATAATGCAAAGAAAAAAAAGAGGTGCAAGATGGAATTGTCCTTGGGCCCTCCCACCCACCCTTATCTTGTATAAACAGGACATGCACACTTTAACAAACCAATCATTTCAGCGACAGGGTCTGCCACACAACTGTGGCTGAAATTATTTTATTTGTTTGGGCCCCACCAAAATAGAAGCAATTAATCTCTCATTGCACAAACTGGCTCTACAGTGGCAAGATGTTGTCCTCATTTTCAGATTCCCCCACCCTCCTTTAGTGTTTACATCCTCATCCTCACAGAGAAATACTATTCAAACAAACAAACCACATAATTAAAGTGTCAGTGGACTGCTTACGCTATTACCCAAAGTTTCTGAAATTGACAATGACTTATGATGAATGCTTTGCAGGTGACGTATAAGGGAGGATGTTTTACCTAGGTGGTAACATCCTTTTCCCTACTTATTATGGAAAACAGATGGCTTGACACCTGTTGTCCGGATTTGTGGATAAATATTTCCACACCGAAGAGGTGGCTTTTTTGGTATTTTGACCACGCATGACAAAGGGCTTTTTTATCCCATGGGCAACTACTGTCTCCACTGGTGCCTTATTCAAACAAACCACAACACCGTCAGAATCCTCATCGTCAACTTCCTCCGCAGCGCCAGCTACACCCATATCCTCCTCATCCTGATGTACTTCTGCAGTGACATCCTCAATCTCAATATCAGCAACTGGACTGGCAGTGATCCTCCCAGCACTTGCAGGGGGCATGCAAATGGTGGTAGGAGCCTCCTCTTCCCATACAGTGTTGTGAAGGTCAGGCCTAGACATCGCAACTGCGGACAGTGCAAGCACCCCTGTATTTTCAGAACACTCCTGTAATTTTACAGCATACAAGACAAGGCCAGTGGACATTTATTTTCACTGCACCCCGGATTTTTACAGCATACAGGACCAGTGTACTTTTATTATAACAACAGCACCCCTGAATTTTTACAGCATACAGTGCCAGTGTACAATTATTTTCACTGCACCCCTGCATTTTTATAGCATACAAGATAGGGAAAGTGTACACTGATTTTCACTGCACCCTATAATTATTACAGCAAACATGACAGGGCCGGTGTACATTGATTTTCACTGCATCCTAAAATTATTACAGCATAAAAGACAGGGCCAGTTTACATTTATTTTCACTGCACCCCTGAATTTTTAAAGCGTACAAGACAGGGCCAGTGTACATTGATTTTACAGCACCCCTGCATTTTTACAGCATACAGGGCCAGTGTAATATTATTTTAACAGCAGCACCCCTATATTTTACAGCATAACAGAACCAGTGTGCTTTTAATTTTAACAACTGCACCCCTGAATTTTTACAGCATACAGGACGAGCGTAATGTTATCTTAACAGCTGTACCCCTATATTTTACAGCATACAGGAGCAGTGTGCTTTTCATTTTTAACTGTACTTCTGAATTTTTACATCATACAGGGCCAGTGTAATTTTATTTTAACAGCAGCACCCCTATATTTTTACAGCATACAGGAGCAGTGTGCTTTTAATTTTTAACAACTGCACCCCTGAATTTTAACAGCATAAAGGGCCAGTGTAATTTTATTTTAACAGCAGCGCCCCTATATTTTTACAGCATACAGGACCAGTGTGCTTTTAATTTTTAACAACTGCACCCCTGAATTTTTACAGCCTACAGGGCCAGTGTAATGTTATTTTAACAGCAGCACCCCTATATTTTTTCAGCATACAGGAGCAGTGTGCTTTTAATTTTTAACACCTGCACTCCTGAATGTTATCAGCATACAGGGCCAGTGTAATGTTATTTTAACAGCAGTACCCCTATATTTTACAGCATACAGGAGGACAGTGCCCCTGCTCCCTGTACAACACAGTGACAGCAAGGACAGCAACACCCATGTAAAACTGCAGCACCCATAACAGCACATGAAACACCAGTGACAGCCAGGACAGCACCGGTAACACAGCACAGGTACACCACAGTGACTGCTGCAGCACCCCTATAGAACACACATTAACCCCACCCGACGCCACCACCCATAGAGAGACAGAGGACTGTCTCCCTCACTCTCCAAGTCCAGAGTGATAATGGCGGCGACGTGTGGATGTTTATATGGAATAAAAAACCCACAAGAATCCAACAGAGGGATAATGACGTTTTGCCTCATTATGGTTTCCGAGTCTGGCAGGAAGTCCCGAGTCGGGCTCGGATACCAGCTTGGATCGTGAAGTTCGGGGGAATTCGGTTCTCAGGGAACTGAACCCGCTCATCTCTAATGAATACAGGAGCATTGTGGGAAAAGTACTTATTGATAATGATAAAATATGGACTAGTAATACATGGAATTAACAAAATAATCTGTGTAGAATAAGTATAGACATAAAATAACAATAATAATAAGAAGAAGAAGAAGAAGAAGGATTTAGAAAGTATACCGTGCAAAGATGATGAATTTAAAAATAATATTGTGAAATAGTACATTAATGTGCTAAAAGACATACAATTATTGATAATAAGTTCCAGTTATTATCTGGAATTAGAATTTGAACAATATAATACAATGTATAAAAATGTAAAATACATTTATGTTCAATAAAGTATTACATTGTGGATAATGACAAAAATGACATTCAAATTAATAAAAATATAAAAATTATTATAGGCTCAATTATTTTGAAATAGCTCAAATACAATATAATGGAAATTTGTGAATTAGAAATAAACACTATTATGAAATGTATTCATTATGTATTTATTACCAGTTATTTATATAGCGCACACATATTCCGCAGCACTTTACAGAGAATATTTGGCCATTCACATCTTTCCCTTCCAATTTGGAGCTTACATCTATTCCCTACCACATGTACATGCACACACATTCACACTAAGGTTATATTTTGTTTGGTGCCAATAAACCTACCAGTATTTTTGTATTGTGGGAGGAAACCGGAGAACCCGGAGGTAACCCACCGAAGTACGGGGAGAATATAAAAACTCCACACAGTTAGGGCCATGGTGGGAATGGAACCCATGACCTCAGTGCTGTAAGGCAGTAATGCTAACCATTACACCATCCGCACTGCTCCAAATTAAATACACATTTGTAGGAACACTGATACAGTATATATACTGCTTAATAATTTTTGTAAATGTTATGTTCACAATGAATGGAGTAAAAAAAATCAATATTTTAATAAACAATTATTTATACAGTAATACTGTACAATAAATTTCAAGAGACAAATTGAAAAATATCTCGCCATATCCTATATAATAAAAGGCAAATGCTGCTCCTCACCTCTATGGGAGGAATTCAAGTGTTTTGCATGCTGGCGGCCTCTAGATGACATTACTGTTATGTTGTTCTGTCTTTTTCCCGGGCTGGTAACTAGTGATCAATACATGAAATTTATCAATATTTCAGTATGTGAAGTGGTGAATATGAGTCAGTCAAGGATTGTTCCTATATGTAGTACCAGATTCAGCTATTACGGGAAGGCTTATAATGGTGCTACCATCAGAAATGCAGGACCGTCCAATAAAAGTAGATAATTACCATATTCAATCAATGATAGAGGGGTAACCCCTTGAGCATGTGCTGTCCATCAAGCAGAATTGTAGCCCTCAAGTTAAGACAATGGGGGGTCATTCTGAGTTGTTCGCTCTTTATTTTTTTTTCGCAACGGAGCGATTAGTCGCGAATGCGCATGCGCAATGTCCGCAGTGCGACTGCGCCAAGTAAATTTGCTATGCAGTTAGGAATTTTACTCACGTTTTTTTCTTCGTTCTGGTGATCGTAATGTGATTGACAGGAAGTGGGTGTTTCTGGGCGGAAACTGGCCGTTTTATGGGTGTGTGCGAAAAAATGTTACCGTTTCTGGGAAAAACGCGGGAGTTGCTGGAGAAACGGAGGAGTGTCTGGGCGAACGCTGGGTGTGTTTGTGACGTCAAACCAGGAACGACAAGCACTGAACTGATCGCAGATGTCGAGTAAGTTTGAAGCTACTCAGAAACTGCTAAGAGGTGTGTAATCGCAATTTTGAGAATCTTTCGTTCGCAATTTTACTATGCTAAGATTCACTCCCAGTAGGCGGCGGCCTAGCGTGTGCAAAGCTGCTAAAAGCAGCTTGCGAGCGAACAACTCGGAATGAGGGCCAATGTCGGTAGTAGATACAGTCCAAAGTAGCAATGTAAACTTTCCAAGGTCCCGTTTACAGTACTGTAGGCTATAAAAATCTGGATGCTGTTTCAGGCACATACTGTAGATAACAGTAATAAAATCTTGGCCAGCAGGTGAGGCACTGTAGGTGCAACTGATGTGTTTCACTACATAAAAGTTGTAGCTTTTTCAAAGGTGACTGTTACCTATGCTAATATGGTTGCTCATTAACACCTGACCATAAGTAACCATCTATTACTCATATACAGTACACTTTTCAAACCAATATAAAATTAATAAGGGGGCAGACCCAATTTAATAAACAATTTATATCTTAAATATAATATTTGACAAGTTAAAAGCTTACAAATGATATACTCTCTAATAAGGGGCACTTCCTACTTCCCGATCACATGATGCATACGTATTGCATGAGATTCGGGTAGTTCTTTGCTCTATTAAGGTCTGGTGTTCCAGCAACATTTCCAAATATCCCATTATAGATAGCTATAATCCCTTATGTCATACCATGTGGTTTTGTTGATAGGCTACAAGTGGTCAAGTGCCTTGTGTCATGTGACCGCTGTATACCTGACTGTAAATTTTGGGAAGTATGGTCACCGATCCGTGTACATATGTTTCTCGACATGGACAGCTAATCAGTGTGGCAACAAAGTGCCTCTACATCCCCATACCCCAGCACAATGGCAGACTATTCATAAACCGGTCATGTGATCCAGTCATGTGATTGAGCACAGGAGGTTCTGGTTGGTCATGTATTATTTAATCATACTTAAAATAAAATTGTGGGAATTCTGGCACAAGAGTGTATGCCCATTCAAACGGCCTAACCCTGCCCAACACAGGTTAACAAGATACAGAATTACATACAAAATAAGGCAATAGAGCAAAGGCAGCACTAAATAATAAGCAAACAAACTAACAAATCCAAAGGATTGTCAACGGTGAATCCTCTTCATAAAGGCGTTTCTCCCAGAAGTGGTACATGTAAACAAAGATAACACAACAAGGGGCCTAATTCAGACCTAATCGCTAGGGTGCATTTTTTGCATCCCTGTGATCAGGTAGTCGCCGCCTACAGGGGGAGGGGGAAATCACTGTGCAGGGGTGTGATCGCATGTGCAGAAGTTTGTGCAGTCTCTACATAGCCCAGGACTGATTCTTCCAGTGCGATGATTGGGGCCGGAGCTGATTTCAGAAACCCTCCCTTCAAACGCCAGACACTCCCTGAAAATGGTCAGTTGCCACCCACAAACGGCCTCTTCCTGTCAATCACCTTGCGATAGCACGTGCGATCCCTTTTCTCGCATCAATCCGTCGCTCCCCGGCGCTGCGGATCGACGCGCCTGCGCATTGCGGTGAATACACATGTGCATTTCAGACCTGATCGCCCTCTGTACGAAAACACACAGCAGCGATCAGGTCTGAATTAGCCCCAATGTGTAGTAATTCCTTAATTAAAGTCTTAACCAGTTTTTATACTAAAGAAAAGTGAAATTTGAAATAATTAGGGATGGCGTCAGGCGTACCAAACCTCACTTGTCGAGTGTGGATGCCGGATGTATAAAGGTTTCTTTTTAACCAGGAGAATGAATACAGTACCAATAACCCACAGATACCCAATAGGTGGGAATACCGGGCGTACCGAGAAATTTACAGGATCAGCGGCTTTGTTCCTCCTATAAAGGTATCTCTCACTTGACTTTTTTAATCTTGTTCTCTTTAAGGTTAGAATTTACTACGGATTTGGTACATGAAAATGAGATACAATCAGGCAATGTGTAGTAATTTAACATAAACAACTGTATGCACCACAGTGTAGAAAGCTCTTGGTGTGAGAAATAACAACCCCTTCACTCAGTGCCGTAACTAGACTTTTTAGCACTGTGTGCAAGAAACAGCATCGTCACACCCCCCCCCCCCCATATTTAAAACAGGACCAGTGCGCGCCGTAGTCGCGTGACAAAAATATAGAGGCGTTGCTTCATGGGGAAGGAGGGTGGACACAAAATAATACCAATTAATATTACCTTGCACAGTAGTCTCAAGTATTCAAATTACACCGCACAGTTGCGCCACTTACACACATTACACCAGGTAGAGCCCATTACACATTACACCAGGTAGAGTCTGTCACACATTACACCAGGTAGAGCCCATCACACATTACACCAGGTAGAGTCCGTCACACATTACACCAGGCAGAGCCCGTCACACATTACACCAGGTAGAGCCCATCACACATTACACCAGGTAGAGCCTGTCACACATTACATCAGGTAGAGCCCGTCACACATTACACCAGGTAGAGCCCATCACACATTACACCAGGTAGAGCCTGTCACACATTACACCAGGTAGAGCCCATCACACATTACACCAGGTAGAGCCCGTCACACATTACACCAGGTAGAGCCCATCACACATTACACCAGGTAGAGCGTGTCACACATTACACCAGGTAGAGCCCATCACACATTACACCAGGTAGAGCCCATCACACATTACACCAGGTAGAGTCCGTCACACATTACACCAGGTAGAGCCCGTCACACATTACACCAGGTAGAGCCCATCACACATTACACCAGGTAGAGTCCGTCACACATTACACCAGGTAGAGCCCGTCACACATTACACCAGGTAGAGCCCGTCACACATTACACCAGGTAGAGCCCATCACACATTACACCAGGTAGAGCCTGTCACACATTACACCAGGTAGAGCCCGTCACACATTACACCAGGTAGAGCCCATCACACATTACACCAGGTAGAGCGTGTCACACATTACACCAGGTAGAGTCCCCATAAAAATACAAATCAAATGAAAGAAAATCAATGAAAATGAAGATATATGAATTATTATATTTTAATGTCTCTATCATCACCTACGTAGGCCTTTCAATGCATTATTATTCTATTGATGTATATATTTGTATTAGTAATAATTTTCCAAACAATCCAGCTCCTGTATTCATCCACTAACTCCATGGGTGACATCAGTCTATAATAAATCTGTACCATCTGTAATTTGCCAGACATAGAACAGTGCAGAAATGCTCCTCCAAAGCAATACCAAATCCAATGGCAATGCATCCAGATGTACTTCTGGAAATTAAAAGAAGAATGTATGAGGGACAATAGATAGAAACATTTAGTACAAGGGTGGACCTTGCATTGACATCCACTTGGCCTTTTTTAAGTTATGTGGGGGAGTTATCAAAGAGAGATAAAGTGGAGTGAGATAAAAGATTCAGCTTCTTATTGCTATTTTACGGGCTGTGTTTGAAAAATGACAGGAGCTAATTGGTTGGTACTTTATCTCTCTCCACTTTATGTCTGTCCAATTTTTGATAAATACTATATCTCCCTGTGTGAAGGAAGAAGAGATAAAAGAGCATTGCTGAAGCATTACATATACAGGGAACCCCTCAAAGTTCCAGCCTATGGTACATGAAAGGTAATTACAGTATTATTGGGATTGGTCTGGAGTCCGGACTGGACCATCTCCTTGCAGTGACCTCTGCCACTGAGGAGCTCTCTGTGCGTGTCCCTTTGTATGACACACAGCAAAAAGTGTAGGGAGATGTACTGCCCCCTCCTGCACTCAGGCAGAGAGAATGGGAGCAGCACAGCCAGAACAGTTGAAGGACTTGGGGGTCTATTCATGAAGCAGTGAAAACTGTGGAGAAGTGAGCCAGTGGAGAAGAACCAATCAGCATTGAAGTAACATTTATAATTTGTATACTACAAAATTATACAGAACAGCTGATTTTCACTGCTTCATGAATAGACCCTTGAGAGCAGGGCTGGCCAAACCAGTCCTCGAGATCTACCAACAGTACACATTTTTCAGATCACCTAGCTGGTGCACAGGTGTAGTCATTACTAATTAAGATGTGCTGCATTCATTCCTAACTGACAATTCTACAGGTCTCCAGGAGGCCTGGAAAACATGAACTGTTGGTAGATCTCGAGGACCGGTTTGGCCAGCCCTGCTTTAGAGTCTAAATAAAAAACTGAAAGATGGTGGGATTAGGTGAAAGCTGTAACGCTCTGGACTCTAGAACGCCGGACCGGCTCCCTACAGTGATTTTTGCCGCTGTGGAGCTCTCTGTGCCCATTCCCTTGTATGTGACAGCTATCACACAGCAAACAGTGTAGAAAGACGGGTACAGAGAGCTCCACATCAGCCGAGGTAGCTGGTCCGGTCTGACGTTCCGGACCGTACCGGCTTTCACCTAATCCCATTATCATTTAGTTTGTTTTTTTTTAGACTATTTAAGTCTTTCAAATTTACAAAAAAAAATAAAAATGTTACGCTGTAAATGCATATTATTTTCTCTGTGTTCATACTAATTACAGTACGTATTCTCTGTGTTTTGTCATGTAATTATATTTAAAAAAAATTACTTTGGGGATAATGAATAAAAGAATGATTTTTCACCATCACAGTTGTCACTCACTGTAGCAGAATATTGAGGAGACCATGGAAATTGGACAAAGAGCAGACAAGCCGTTCTAAGCAGCAGCTTCACTGCTATGAATGATCAATTAGATGCTCACAAGCTTATCACAAATTACATGCCTGCAATATCTATTAATGTAATGACCTTGAAAACAAACTTGTTTTATGCCTTTACCTAATAAGCATGGTGTGCGTAATCAATTAGGTCCACGATTAACATCATAATTTGTCCAAAAAACTGCTTGACCATCGCGTGCCTGGGGGTACTGCACTTAGTGGTATTGATCAGACATTGCAGGTTTATTTGCTCTGAATATGCCTTAGATTGCTCTTTGCCGTCTTCTATTATACTTACACTATTTTTAATTTGTTGTGCTTAATATGTCAATTAAACCTAGCTTTTCATTGAAGACCTGCATGTGCATTTCTTTAGTGTTTCTTATTTACAACTTCTACAAGCTCTGCATACTGGTACGGTATGTGTCTCCTCCTAACATCTCACACAAATGAATCAGAGGTGTGAGACCAACGCTGCCATCCAGAGTGGTGCATGTATTTATCTTGACTGAAATGGCACATTGCAGCTTGGAGAGCCGCCTGGAACACATTAGTACTCTGCTATGTCACAGTTCCTACTATATATAGGTATGAATCATGCAATCTATAGACATTTTATAGAAAAACATAACTCTAATCTAGAAGGTCAGTTTTTTTTTAAAGCCATAGAAGTGGTAAAACTTGGGGAAAGAGGAGGCAATATTCTGAACAAATTGTCCAATAGAGATATGTTCAAGTGAAATTATATGTGGGATCTTCATGGGACATTATAATTTTGTCTCTTATGGTGGTAATTGATTGTGCTGCTATTACTCATACCCTAAGCGCGCTGTGCTTTTTCAATTTATAAATCTAAATTATGCCTGCCTCAATGATACACCCATTTTAAATCCCTGGGACATACTAGTTACTGAATAATTAACAATCTAGGGGAAAAACTTTGACAATCCTAAAGCAATGAATGATGGCATCTGAAGTTTTCTGTTGTCTTCAAAAAAGTTATACAGATTTGGTCTCTGACGACATTAAATTTGTACAATGGATTTGTGTTGGAATATGTGTGAACAACTGGGTATGGTATGGCAGAGTGATGAAACACATCAGCAAATGCCCTGAGATAATGGGGGGAATTCAAATCTTATCGCTCCCGCGATTTCCCATCTAAAGTGACGGGAGATCAAAGGGCAATATTTAAATACCCCCCTTTATCGCGCTGATCGCGCTCATAACTCTTGGGTTTAGGCATGCAAAGCACCTAAACCCGACTAAAGTAATGGGCGCAATCGTGAAAAGATCCGTTTGGATTCCCAAATGGGTCTCTTTACGCACATTTCAGCTCACTACCCCCGGGGATAACGGGAAGGGGAGGGGGAAACATTTGAATCTGGCCCTGGGCCTCGCCCAGTACATAACCAGTGGGGTGGAGCTTGAGTAGAGCAAACATGTCATTAGCCGGTCACTGAAAATAGGTAGCGGTGCAGGATGCAAGTGAAACCAGTAGTTGTACCTGAATGAAAATAGCAGTAATTGCAGGGTCTCTCTGGAAGTGGAACGCCTCTGTTTCCCATTGTTATGCTCTAAGGCAGTAAAAAGGGGCCGCTGTGCATGTGAAGAAGTAGAGATGGTGGCCATCTTGGTTAATGATTGACGCCTCCATAAAGGAGCCAATATGGGGTATGCTCTCCTGCTTTTGCAATTTCTGTATTTGCAAGAAGTGGAAAGTATGGAAATGAAGTTAATTTAAGTGTTACTTTTGGATTTAATTATAATGTAATGTCTGGCTTGTATCGACTGGTGAGATAGTCTCTTTAACACAACTAGGAGAGTTTGTGGAGATTCAGAGGATGCTCCTAATCAAGATGACGTTAGCAATCTAATTGCATTTTGTCTGAGGATATTAGTATTCTCTTTTATGAGACATACTTTAGAGTTTGTGCCTGCTTTATTATGCTGTTTGTGCCATCATACCTAGATTAGAGGGGTGTCATGACTACCACTGACAGATGACAATTATTGTTTTATTTTCATAGAATGTACTGGAAGTTGGAATGTTCTTACTAGCATGCAAACATTATCAGTATGATAGATAGATAGATAGATAGATAGATAGATACGTATAGAACTACACCAATGTTGGTAACACAGTCATACTGTATGTGTGTATACTGTATATATATATATATATATATATATATATATATATATACACAGTGGGGCAAAAAAGTATTTGCACAGCCACCGATTGTGCAAGTTGACCTACTTAAAAAGATGAGAGCGGTCTGTAATTTCCATCATAGGTACACTTCAACTGTGAGAGACAGAATCAGAAGGGAAAAAAACGGGAAATCACATTGTATGATTTTTAAACAATTTACTTGTATATTCTTGTGGAAAATAAATATTTGGACACCTGCCGAGCAGCAAGATTTATGGCTCTCACAGATCTGTTACTTTTTCTTTAAGAAGCACTTCTATCCTCCACTCGTTACCTGTATTAATGGCACCTGTTTAAACTGGTTATCTGTATAAAAGACACCTGTCCACACCCTCAAACAGTCAGACTGCTATCTCTCCACCATGACCAAGACCAGAGAGCTGTCTAAGGACACCAGGGACAAAATTGTAGAGCTGCACAAGGCTGGGACGAGCTACTCGACAATAGGCAAACAGCTTGGTGAGAAGAGATCAACTGTTGGCGCAATTATTAAAATATACAAGAAATACAAGATCACTGACAATCTCCCTCGACCTGGGGCTCCATGCAAGATCTCATCTCGTGGTGTATCAATGATCTTGAGAATGGTGAGGAATCAGCCCAGAACTACACAGGGGGACCTGGTCAATGACCTCAAGAGAGCTGGACCACAGTCAAAAGGTACCCATTAGTAACACACTACGCCGTCATGGATTGAAATCTTGCAGCGCCCAAAAGGTCCCCTGCTTAAGCCAGCACATGTCCAAGCCCGTCTAAAGTTTGCCAGTGACCATCTGGATGATCCAGAGGAGGAATGAAAGAATGTAATGTGGTCAGATGAGAGCAAAATCAAAATTTTTGGTATAAACTCCACTCGTGTTTGGAGGGAGAAGAAAGATGAATGGCATCCCAAGAACACCATACCCACTGTGAAGCATGGGGGTGGAAATAGCATGCTTTGAGGCTGCTTTTCTGCGAAGGCGACAGGATGATTGATCCGTATTAAGGAGAGGATGAATGGGGCCATGTATCGTGAGATTTTGGGCAAAAACCTTCTTCCCTCTGTAAGAGCATTGAAGATGGAACGTGGCTGGGTCTTCCAGCATGACAATGACCCCAAACACACCGTCCGGGCAACTAAGGAGTGGCTCCATAAGAAGCATTTCAAGGTCCTGGAGTGGCCTAGCCAGTCTCCAGACCTCAACCCGATAGATAATCTGTGGAGGGAGTTGAAAGTCCATGTTGCCCGGCGACAGCCCCAAAACATGACAGATCTAGAGAAGATCTGCATGGAAGAGTGGGCCAAAATACCTGCTACAGTGTGTGCAAACCTGGTCAAGAACTACAGGAAACGTTTGAACTCTGTAATTGCCAACCGAGGTTATATTACAAAGTATCGAGTTAAACTTTTTGATTGTCCAAATATTTATTTTCCGCAAGAATATACAAATAAATTGTTTAAAAATCATACAATGTGATTTCCTGTTTTTTTTCCTTCAGATTCTGTCTCTCACAGTTGAAGTGTACCTATTATGGAAATTACAGACCTCTCTAATCTTCTTAAGTGGGTCAACTTGCACAATCGGTGGCTGTCCAAATATTGTTTTGCCCCACTGTATATAAATATATATATATATATATATATATCCAAACAGTCTGTCCCGGCACTCCCTGCTCATATAGATAACTGGCTGCGGTGCCCTCCCAGGTAAGATGAATGTAATCTCCCAGTGTAGAGTGAAAATAACAATGGGCGGCACTCAGCAGGCTTGTAGTTGAAAAAATGCAGTTAGTTTAATCCGACATGTTTCGGGGACAACCCCGTCCTCAGGGCCTAACTAGCCAAATGAGTGACATAACAGGGATATAAATACACACATAACCAGGTGCAAAACATAATAAAACAATTATACTCACCTGTTCAGCGGCGCCTGACTCCCGCTCGTGGGTCCGGCACCCATCGCGTCGCCTCCCGCTGACGTCAGTGGCCGGCCGCGTCATCCGCCCGTCTCCATGGGAACACCCGGAGACGTCAATACGCTGCCCTGCCGCCCGCCCCTCACGGAGGACGTATTGCTGGTACAGCCAACCACCGCTGAGAGTCGGGCCGCCTCACAAGTGTTGCATAGCAACCTAGAAAAAAACAATAACAAAGAAATGACAGTGATGAAAAACAAAACACAAAATAAGAAGCTTTAAAAACAAAAGACATGTACCGTAGGTACTATCCAGTGGAGTGAAGCCTCCGGCTGGCCCCTAGTGTCCCTAGACCCTTACATTTGAATATTAAATAGTGTTAATCTTAAATAACTTCTGTTGCTATAATAACCTATTAGTGGGAAAACTATAGGAAACACTGAATGCCTAGGTTCTCATTAAGACCTCCAGGCGATAGTGTGCCTAATTGGAAAATCCAGCGTGATTCCTTCTGTAGAAGGATCCTGTCCCTATTACCTCCCCTGAGAGTGTTGGGTACATGGTCAATCAATATGGCCCTAATGCTGGCCACCCCATGTTTTGCCTGGACACAATGCCGGGCGAAGGGTTGGTCACTCGTTCCTTTCTCGTGGGCTTTTTTAATAGCACTCCTATGGAGTGCCATGCGTTCACGAAACTGCCTAATCGTTTTGCCAACGTAGGCCAGCCCACAGGGGCAAGTAATTAAATAAACCACATGTGTGGTCGTACAGGTAAGTCGATGCTTAATGTGATAAATCTTGCCCGTGGAAGGGTGTTTAAATGATGTGCCAGTAATCAAGGTGTTACATGTTGCACAGCCAAGGCACCTATAACACCCATTCTTGGACCTGAGAAAATGACTTTCACGATTTTTAGTAAGATCTGAAATGTCTAACTTCATGACATAATCCCCTATATTTCTACCACGGGTATGGCTCGGTAATAGTGATGTTTCAGCTAAAGTTGACAAGGAGGGGTCAGTCTGTATCATAGGCCACAGGTTTTTAGCTCGTCTAACTCTGTCCCTGGTTGCCGTGGTATATTTGTTGACCCAAGGGAGTTTAGGGCCTGGCTGTGACTGCGATCTACTAATGGGGCGCAGAGCTTGTGCTCTGGGAATCTGTAATGCCCGGGCCCTGGCACTCTGTAGTTCCTTTATGGGGTAACCCCTTTCGGCAAACTTAAGTAACATCTGGTCCATGGTTCTGGCTGTCTCATCCGGGTCCGAAGTGATTCGTCGGACCCGCATGAACTGTGAAAAAGGTAAGCCTCTACGTAATGAAGGCGGATGGAAACTTTGGTAGGCCATCAGTGTATTTCTATCAGTACTTTTTACATAGAGTGAGGTGTTCAATTGATCATTAATAATGGTAATAGTAACATCAAGGTAGTTAATAGTACTATCATCTATCTCATAGGTAAATTGTACAGCGTGTTGAGTGCTGTTATGGTCTTCCCATATGGCCATGAGTTGTTCCCTGGGGCCCTGCCACAGCACTATAAGGTCATCTATGTAACGCCTATAATAGACGACCCGTGTGGCTATGGCAGGGTCCAAGGTGAACATTTGTTTCTCTACTAGGGACATGAAGGCATTCGCGTACGATGGGGCCACTGCTGACCCCATCGCACAGCCTGCTAATTGTAGCCAGAATTTACCATTGTAAACGAAATAATTCCTTCTAAGGACCTTATCCAACAAGGACAAGAAGAATGATATTTCAGGGCCCTGGTACCAGACATTATCCTGAATCAATTGTCTTACAGCCTCCACACCTGCCTCATGGGGAATGCAGGTGTAGAGGCTGGAGACGTCAGCGCTACACAGTAAGGTCCCTTCAGGTAGAGGACCCAACTCCTGTAGCTGTAGCAAAAGGTTAGTAGTATCCTTTAGATACGACGGCAACATCTGTACACATGGATTTAAGTATGCATCAAGAAACACAGATATGGGGTGATATAGGGAACCCCTGGCCGATACAATCGGTCGGCCAGGGGGGTCCACCAGGCTTTTGTGGACCTTAGGCACTGTGTAGAACAGTGGGGCCTTAGGATGTTCTTTTTTGAGCATGTTACAAGTTTTTGAAGGGATGATGTCTTGCCCAACAGCCGAATCCAAAAGAGAGTCCAACTCTTTCTTGTAATCTCGGGTGGGATCCATGGTCAAATGTTTGTATGTATTGTTGTCACTGAGCTGACTCTCACTCTCCTTAATATAGTCATCGAGATCCTGTATGACAATGGATCCTCCCTTATCCGCCTTGCGGATTACTATGTCTGTTCTACGGGACAGTTCTTTAAGCGTGTCCAATTCGGATCTAGTCATATTAGTTGGTATCGGTTTATTCTTGGCATCATGTTCCAGCATTCGTGTGAAAGTTCGTATGGATGGGTTTAGGCTGGGGGGATCAAATTGTGAGCGTGGGGCTATTTTTTGTACTTGTATCGGTATCCCCGATGTGGATGAAATGGGATCTGTCTCCCTGTAGTTGAAGAATTCACTCCTTCTAAGCGATCTGTTGAGACGATGCACCTCTACCTTCCACTCTAATGGGTCCGGAGGGACCGTGGGGACAAAGGACAGTCCTTTTGATAAGGTCCGATATTCAATCTCAGTTAACGGAGTGGAAGATAGGTTAAATACTGTTTCTTTTAAGGTCGAGGAGGCCTGGGCGTGGATGGCTCTCTGATTTTGGCCCGCCCTCCTCGTCCTCGTCCTCGTCCGCGGCCTGTGTTGGGGGTGCGGTTGGAGCGAGGCTCTGTCCCCTGTGGCTGTACTCCTAAAGGGATACGGCCTCCTTGTGTATGAGACACCCCTGTGGTTCCTTCCGACTCACTGGCTGACGTGCTAGTGCCTATATATAGGTAGATAGATAAATTGCAAAAGCCGGCACTCCAGTGAACCACTGAAATATTTGCTGCGGTGCCCTCCTGGTGACTCAAGGTCACTAAATAAAGCGTGCGTAGAAGGCGTAGAAGGCGGCACTCAGACAGACTCACAAAGGTGCAAATAGCTAGGACATTTAATAGACCAGGATGGCCGACATGTTTCGGGGTAGATCCCCCGTCCTCAGGGCCAAACGCTTTATATATATATATATATATATATATATATATATAATATGGACGTGCGTTGAGCTAAATGGCTCAGGATAGGATCTGCTCAGTATACTGGCGTCGGGATGCCGGCAGTCGGAATACCGACCCAGGGATCCCAACATGGATCAAAATGCTGCCGCTGGCATTCCGACTGCTGGCATGCTTAATGTAAGTATCCCGGGCTGAGGGGGAGGTTAGGTTTAGGATGCAGGGAAGAGTGGTTAGTTTTAGGCACCACTGGAAAGGGGGTTAGGCTGCAGGAGTTGGGGGTATTTGGGGTTAGGGTCAGTATGCAGGGAAGGGAGGGTTAGGGGGTTAGGATACTAAACTTACAGGTGTTGGGATCCTGTGTGTCAGGATGCTGCTGTCGGGATTCTGACTGCTTGCCACTGGTGTATCTATAATGGGTGCAGAGTGTGCACTTGCGCAGTGACTTGCGCATGCGCTGTAGACTCTGGCACTGGGCCAGAATCTCTAGCGATCAGACAGAGTGCTAACAGCGCTGCTCCGGCTACGGGACAGGAGAGGAGGGGGCACACACCCAGAAACTGCACACGGGTCCACTCCTCTCTAGATACGCCCCTGCTGCTGGCATTCCGATACCATCCCAAAACACACCCACATACATATCTCCCATACTGTATCTGGAGTGGAAACCCCCCTTTAGAAATCCTGCATTTGCCTCTGGCCACTACTGTTGTGTCCAGCCTGTGCAGCCATAGGGCAACCCTCTGATGTTCCTCGTTTATGTGTGTGGGCTGTGAATGTGTATGCAATTGCATTTGAGTTTGCGATGGCTCCGTTGGGCGTCTCTTTTCATTTCTGTGTGGCAACTTCCCTTGCTAACATCGCAGCTCCGTAGCCTAGAAAATCGCATGCATTTGCATACACAGTGAGAGAAAATATTACTGTATGTTAATGTTAATGCGTATTGCACTGATTTTGCATTGAAGTAAAAGTAGCATAAAAGCCTTCATTGTGATACACTAATCATCAGCTGTTCCTTAGGAGGGGTGTAGTATGGCTGACCGGCGGTCTCCTGACCGCCGGTCAGCTTACCGACGCCGGGATCCCGGCGGGGAGGGGCGAGTGCAGCAAGCCCCTTGCGGGCTCGCTGCGCTCGCCACGCTGCGGGCTCAGTGGCGACCTGCGGTCGCCACGGGTTCTATTCCCACTCTATGGGTGTCGTGGACACCCACGAGTGGAAATAGTCCCTGTTGGTCGGCATGCTGACCATCGGGATACTGAGCCGGCGGGATGGTGGAGGAGGTCATGTGACTGTCGGTCAGCAGACCGCCGGTCATATGAATACCACCCCTTAGGAGGACACAATAGTTTGTAATAAATGTAATTTATTGTCTTTAAACAAGATGTATATATATATATATATATATATTATTTTATTTTTATTTTTTACTGGCAGCACTCCCAGGACTTTTCAGTCAGTAATTCATAAAAACTAAGCAACAGCTTATTCGCTCTCTCTATATATGTATAAATATATTAATAAATACTGTCATATGTAAAATGTCATGCACGGAGCTCATCTGAGCTCCCGCCACCTGCCACTGCTGCCGAGGTCCCACTGTTGAAGACGCCTTCCTCCCATGTCGCTGCCTCCACTGCTGCGGTCCCGCAGCTCCCGCTGCTCTCGCTGCTGGTGCCTGTTATCCTCCTGCCGCTGCCGCAACTGCCGCGATCATGCAGCCACTGCCGCTGCTGTATGTCCGCTTCCCCTTTCAGTACCGAGTGCCCGCAGCATTCAAGTGCTCGCCGCTGATTAGTGCCTGCAGATCCCTTCAGCCAGAGGATAAGCACGCCGCAGTGTGTGAAGTGGTCTGCTGCCTCTGTCCACAAGAAGAAAAAAAAACTTGGTCCATCAGGGGGGGTTTCTGGGTACTTAGAAACCTCCCCTGCGTGTGCCACTGGTGGCATAGGCACCATGTTTTTGTAAATACAAGCTCGAGCTGACGCCAGATATGCCCCCACATCGGCCATGACACACCTGCATTTTTCCAACCATTCATTGTAAACTCCAAGTGAACACCTCCAAACGGTCCCTTCCTGCCAATCACTTTGTGATGGAATCCTCGGTGTGCGCAAGAATGCAGCAGCACCTTGGCGTGTGTGTATTGCAATCGCAGCACATGCGCAGTCTGACGATAATCTCTCCATTGCATACAAACATGAATTAGGCTAGGAGCTCAGCCTGTGTTGTGTTGGTGACTTTAAAGGGTCTACAGTATATACCAAACCTTGGAGAGAGAGAACCTACCAATCAAACAACTCCAAACTGTCAATTTTCAAACACAGACTGTAACATGGCAATTAGGAGCTGATTGGCTGGTACTTTATCTCTCTCCACTTTATCTCTCTCCACTTTAAACTAGGCATAATCAAAAGCAAGCCCTCTTTACATTTACATAGTGTCAGTTTTGGGGGTGAACATTGGGGCGTGGGTCCCCCTGAGGTACTCTGGCTGTGCCACTTCTGCGCGGGATTCGGTCTGAAGATCAACAGTGTCTAGGTCGACCACTATAGGTCGACAGTCACTAGGTCGACATGGATGGAAGGTCGACAGGATTTCTAGGTCAACATGTGCTAGGTCGACAGGTCTAAAGGTCGACATGAGTTTTTCATATATTTTTTTCTTTTTTTGAATTTTTTCATACTTAACGATCCACGTGGACTACGATTGGAACGGTAATCTGTGCCGAGCGGAGCAAAGGCACCATGCCCGAAGCATGGCTAGCGAAGCGAGCCATGCGAGGGGACGCGGTGCACTAATTTGGGATCCCGGTCACTCTACAAAGAAAACGACACAAAAAAAAAAATCCTCATGTCGACCTTTAGACCTGTCGACCTAGCACATGTCGACCTAGAAACCCTGTCGACCTTCCATCCATGTCGACCTAGTGACTGTCGACCTATAGTGGTCGACCTAAACATTGTCGACCTAGACACTGTCGATTTGATGAACCACACCCCTTCTGCGCATCACCACTTAACACTTATATTAACATTTTATTTCACTTTCTTTGTTTGTTTTTTTATCCATGTATTTTTTTCACATATTTTTCACTGAGGTAACACTTCTAACACTGCTTTCATTTATCTGATACTGGCCCTCATTCCGAGTTGATCGGTCGCAAGGCGAATTTAGCAGAGTTACACACGCTAAGCCTACGCCTACTGGGAGTGAATCTTAGCTTCTTAAAATTGCGACCGATGTATTCGCAATATTGCGATTACTAACTACTTAGCAGTTTCAGAGTAGCTCCAGACTTACTCTGCCTGTGCGATCATTTCAGTGCTTGTCGTTCCTGGTTGACGTCACAAACACACCCAGCGTTCGGCCAGGCACTCCCACCGTTTCTCCGGCCACTCCTGCGTTTTTTCCGGAAACGGTAGCGTTTTCAGCCACACGCCCCTGAAACGCCGTGTTTCCGCCCAGTAACACCCATTTCCTGTCAATCACATTACGATCGCCGGAGCGAAGAAAAAGCCGTGAGTAAAAATACTTTCTTCATAGTAAAGTTACTTGGCGCAGTCGCAGTGCGAACATTGCGCATGCGTACTAAGCGGATTTTCACTGCGATGCGATGAAAAATACCGAGCGAACAACTCGGAATGAGGGCCACTGTGTAACACTACACGGCTATCTTTCATTTGTGTGATGCCTCGGGAGTTTTTGTCTGGGCTGATTTGGATGTGCCCTGCACCCCAGACATAAACACCTAGAATGTTAGGGACTTGCCCGATGAAGTGACCTGGACGATGGTAGGCAGGCCCATATGTTTGACCAAATTTACGCTAATTAACCTCTTATATGATATTTAATTGTAATATATATTTTAATTTTTGAGTAGTAATGTTTGCACCTGCATCTTTTTTTTCTATGTGTTACAAGGAGATAGGGTGTGCAGTCTAGAGCCCCTTCCCCTATATACTGTATTCCATATATAAAAAATCCACAAGTGACCTGGAAAACATAAACTGTGTTTGGTCCTGAAGAACGAGTTTGAGAACATGTGGTCTAATGGCAATGACATCCTGTGTGCACCTAGCTGCATCGTTACTGGACTATGGGCGTGATTCAGATCTGATCGCTGGGCAGTGATTTTTGCAGCCCTGCGATCAGATAGTCGCTGCCCACAGGGGCAGTGTATATTAGCTGTGCAAGTGTGCGAACGCATGTGTATCAGAGCTGCACAGACTGATTTTGTGCAGTCTCTGCGCAGCCCAGGACTTACTCAGCCGCTGCGATCACTTCAGCCTGTCCAGGACCGGAGTTGACGTCAGACCCCCTCCCTTCCAATGCTTGGACACGCCTGCATTTTTCCAGACTCTCCCTGAAAATGGTCAGTTGCCACCCACAATCGCCCTCTTCCTGTCAGTCACCTTGCGATCGCCCGTGCGATTGCTTTTTTCGCACCATCCCATCGCTATGCATCGATCCCTGTTGCTGCGGTCCGTCGTGCCTGCGCATTGTGGTGCATACGCAAGTGCAGTTCGGACCTGATCGCAGGCTGTGAGAAAACGCAGCATAGTGATCAGGTCTGAATTACCCCCTATGATAGTTCCTCTGGCAGAGGCATCACCAGGTGTGGTGACACCCAGTGTACACCCCTGATTTCCCAGCTCGCTCACTGCAAAAAAGGGGCGGGCCCCTTAGATACAGGGGCGTGGTCACAGGGATCCCGGAATCGTCACTCTGGGGCAGGGGTGAAGCGAGGGCGGTTCCGGTGGAGCATAAGCTCCAGGTGCCGAAAATTTCAGAGGGCGCCAGTGGGTCTGCTGCTGGGGGGGGTAGTAGCGAGTCCCGGAGCTGCTTGGAATGTGAGTAGAAGAGTGGTGGGTGACAGATCCTGCAGATCCTTGGAGTGGGAGACACACACACTGTCACTCTCTCCTGGCTACCTGGCAATATGTATATGGGGCAACCTGGTGTAATGTGTATATTGGGCTACCTGGCATACTGTGTATATTGGGCTACCTGGCGTAATGTGTATATGGTGCTATCTGGTGTAATGTGTATAAAGGGCAACGTGGCGTACTGTGTATATAAGGGCTACCTGGTGTATTCTGTATATGGGGCTTCCTGGTGTAATGTGTATATTGGGCTACCTGGCATACTGTGTATATTGGGCTACCTGGCGTAATGTGTATATGGTGCTATCTGGTGTAATGTGTATAAAGGGCAACGTGGCGTACTGTGTATAGTGGCCTATCTGGCATTATGTGTATATGGGGCAACCTGACGTAATGTGTATATGAGGCTACCGGGCGTAATGTGTATATTGGGCTACCTAGTGTAATGTGTATATGGGGATACCTGGCGTAATGTGTATAAAGGGCTACATTTCATAATGTGTATAAGGGGCTACCTGGCGTACTGTGTATAATGGCCTAATGTGTAAAAAGAGTTACATGGCCTAATGTGTATAAGGGCCTATAGTGAGGCGTAATGTTTGTAAGGGGCTCTACCATGGCATTATTCAGGTTGCCGTGGCAGGGAAGGTGATGAAGCTGGGGTCTGAGGTAGGTGGGGTCTGAGAATGGTAATGGGGCTGGGGGCTGAGGATGGCGAAGGGGCTGTGGCTAAGGAAGGTGAGGGGACTGTGGCTGAGGAAGATGAGGGGCTGGGATCTGAGGATGGTGGTGGGTCTGGGGGCTGAGAAAGGTGATGGTGAGTTTTTGTGTATATATGTGGGGTGGCCATGACTCAAGCTTGCTCTGGGTGCCATGGATCCACGCTATGCCTCTGCTCTGGGGGCATGCCCAGCATCTCCGGAGATGCTGGGTTGCCCCCGGAGACAGTGTCCATGCGCTGTCGGCTCCTCTTTTATGACAGGTGCTGGGTGCTGTGGGAGACTTTCACACTGCAGCACCTGGCCCCTGTCACTGTGGAGGAGCTGACATTTGGTGTCACCCCCCTCCAGGTGTCACACCCGGGTTCGGGCTGCACCCCCTGCATCCACCTTGTGATGCCACTGTCCTCTGATAATGCATCAAATGCAAGTCGTTAGAAAGGTCATCACAGCTGTGTTAAATTAGGGGCTTATTCATCATCCATTATGGACCCGTTACAAATGCAGAAACAAGAATTTATATGTTTTTTTAATGGGCTTATTCATTATTTAGAACTGATAGGGCCACCAAGTACTCAGCAAACTCTGAAAAATGAAAGTTTTTTGCCTTTTGCCAATGGGAACTAAAGGCAGCATTAGATGGCATTTTTTTCTGGAGACTATGGGGGTCATTCCGAGTTGTTCGCTCGCTAGCAGATTTTAGCAGCGTTGCACGCGCTAGGCCACCGCCCTCTGGGAGTGTATCTTAGCTTAGCAGAATAGCGAACGAAAGAGTAGCAGAATTGCGAATAGAAAATTCTTAGCAGTTTCTGAGTAGCTCCAGACCTACTCACAGATTGCGATCAGCTCAGGCCGTTTCGTTCCTGGTTTGACGTCACAAACACGCCCTGTGTTCGGCCAGCCGCTCCCCCATTTCTCCAGACACTCCCGAGTTTTTCCGTGGCACGCCTGCGTTTTTCCGCACACTCCCAGAAAACGTCCAGTTTCCACCCAGAACACCCACTTCCTGTCAATCACACTCCGATCATTTCAACGATGAAAATTCTTCGTTCGGACGTGAGTAAATCTACTAAGTTTTGTGCTAAAATACTTAGCGCATGCGCACTGCGTACCATGCGCATGCGCATTTTAGCCTTAATCGCTCCGTTGCGAAAATCGGCAACGAGCGATCAACTCGGAATGACCACCTATGGGCCTAATTCAGATCTGATCGTAGCAACAAATTTGTTAGCAAATGGGCAAAACCATGTGCACTGCAGGGGGGGCAGATGTAACATGTGCAGAGAGAGTTAGATTTGGGTGGGGTGTGTTCATACTGAAATCTAAATTGCAGTGTAAAAATAAAGCAGCCAGTATTTACCCTGCACTAAACAATATAACCCACCCAAATCTAACTCTCTCTGCACATGTTACATCTGCCCCCCCTGCAGTGCACATGGTTTTGCCCAACTGCTAAAAAATGTCCTACTGCGATCAACTTGGAATTACCCCCATGGTTTTACCCATTTGCTAACAAATTTGCTGTTGCGATCAGGTCTGAATCAGCCCTATGTGAAGGAGGTCCGGGGGTTGCAAAGAAGGAACTGATCGGATTCCTCCGCCACCTCCGTACTGCTTGCTCTGCATGAACGTTAGTGATTGCAGGGACAGCTGTTGTAGTTAAGTGTTCACAACCACAAATCGTGGCAAATCCGATGATGCGTAGGCCTCCAAAACTGCAGTACAAATACATAATATTAATTCTAGTTAGTTCTATTCAGTGTATACAGTACATATTAGCATTTTAAGTTATGTGATATTTCTGAATTTGCATGAGTTTGGTCATTTTGAAGTTCTAAATAAACTTAAAATGAATTGGAGAGAAATTGATAATTTCACTTTCACATACAGGTAATAAAAAATGGTCACAACCGGGGGCGGCACCAGAGGGGGGGCTGCAGCTTAGTTCAAAATTCAAATAGGAGAGCCGCACCAACTGCCAGTGAGTCACTTTGAAATGGGTGTTGGTGACAGTTGGTGTGGCTCCCCTATTTGAAATTTGTACTGACCTGCAGCCCCCCCCCTCCCCCCTCCTCTGGAGCTGCCACTGGTCACAACTACTAAACAAGATAACATAAAAAAAAACAAGAAAACAAAAATTTTATTGTACAAGGGACTTTTATGTGACCACAAAGTATTACTGGCCAGAAAGCCCCTACTCTGCTCTTCTTAGCATGTAACTTTTTACAGCATAGGCACACGCGACCCAGTAAGGGGCATGGCCTTGAATCGGAGGGGCATGGCCTATACCAAGTGGGCATGGCCTTGTGACACAAACCTGTTGTACGCCATTTTGGGGGCACGCCCGGTGCTCTCTGAGCAACTGGGCAGCCCCCTACTTACCTCCCCGACTAATTACATGCCATACACGTGCGCACGCCATCTATTCAGAGATCACGTGTTGCTTTGCAGATCCCCCAACTGCCCCCCCTCCACCCACCTGCAGGACACTGTGGCCTGCGGGTGGGATACTGGGATAGTGTCCAAATAGCGGGACTGTTCTGCTGAAATCGGAACAGTTGAGAGGTATGCCTTTTTCAGGGGGAGGGTGGACGCTACGCACATTTAAACAATACTGTACATGTGAAAAATGTATGTAAAATATGTGCTGGCAGTGTATCCGTGATTGCCAGTGGCGCTGTATATCATAGCCGCCGTGCAGAACCCGGGACTCTGCGTTAAACTTCCCTCTCCTAAGCCCGTCCCCAGACTCCTGTGACACTAGCCAATGAGAGTCTGGGGGGTGGGCTTAGTTTTGTACAGAGGCTGCCGCTGCTGATCCCAGATACACGCAAGCTCATATATTACATACTGTACACCTTCAAATGTATGTTAATATGTGCTTATTGCCCCCCTTCCCCCAGTCCTCGCACAAGGTATTCGTTGCTGCAGCCTATTGGCTGCTGATGCTTACAATCATGAATCAGTCCCAACGGGTTTATCAGGTCTTTTGCATAATTTCCTAGATAAGCTGATAAAAACATTTACATCTTTTTACACATTAAAATTGATGAACATTTTGTTTCTAATTAAAAAATCTTTATAACACATACGTTTGCAGAAGCTGCTAAATATCAGAATATTAGCACAATTGCTGGATGCTTTGAAAATGTGTCAGTATCCTTGGCTACCAATGTGCAAGCAAAATCATTTTTTTTATTTTTTTATTTTCATTTTAAAGTATGTCTCTGTTTTTCCTGATAATTTGCTTCTGTTCCAAGTTCTTTGAGTCTTTGTAAAACAAATCAGAATGTTCTTCATACAAAACACAACCTCAATGTCATGAACAAACTTCTTCATTTCCCTATCAGTATTTTTGCATAAAAGTTCTCCTCAATGTCATACCTACAGTATTAATATTTGAAGCATTTATATATTGGCTTTGAGAATGAATACGTCACTAAAATTGTTCATATCCATTGCTTACTGTAAACTGCTAAAATAAGTCTAATGCAGCTATTGGATGGTATGAATTACATTTATATATATCAACGTGATGATGTCATTATTATCAGCACCTGATGATTTTCATATTCCCATAGTTAAGTGTGTGATGTATCCATTAATAGAGTAAGGATCATTTTATGAGTGACTTATTTCTATGATGCCATTGCCTGAGCAGAGCAAATCATATACCAAATTAAACTTCACCCATAAATGTGTAGAGTTATATTGGCATTTTAATTGGCTGCTTTGTTTCGGAGTTATGCCAGCCAATCACAATACATTACCATTGTGCTCTTTGAAAATGTGACATTTGGTCAAATCTGCCTATGCACCTGACGGGTAACCTGGAACATGTGACCAGCCAGGTGGTCTGAAAACTATCACAGTTATGTACAGCCACCCACTTAAGCTAGGTACACACTGTCAGATTTTTTTGGGTCGGCCCGACAATCTGACAATTTTTCTGGAAATTATAGGAATTATAGGAATCTGAGCTACACACTGAAATATTTTATTTTTAAAGTTACCAATTTTCTTCCACATCACACTGCATTTGCCTACTTGTCCACCCACAAGTAGGATGATGTTGTGAGAGGAAAACATAGGAAATATTGGCAGATTATTGAGAACGCACACACACTGCTCGATATCTGGAGATTGTGGCAGAAATTTTTGGTTTGGGACGATAGATTGGAAAATCGATTGTTTGTGTGCGGGGGCAGTGTTTTCCTGAATTATCGGAGAAATGCCGACACGATCGTTCGTATACACTATACAATAAATCTTCCATTTATTGGCATATCAGCCCAATAATTGTATAGGGCATTAGGGTATCAACTCCTAAATGTGGCCATACACTATACAATTATTGGCAAATTATCTGCCAGATCTGACTGGTTGGAATGAATATCTGGTAAAAGACCATTTGCTCCCAAACACTGGAAAATGGACAAAACCTGTCGTTTAGACAATTTGGTAAAATCCATGACTTAACCAATTTGTGTGAACGACTGTTTTTGTCTGTTTTCCAGTGTTTGGGAGCAAATGGTCAATTGTCATTTGCTCTAATCCATTACCCGATTTTCATTCCATCCAGCCAGATCTGGCAGATGATCTGCCAGATAATTGTATAGTGTATGCCCAGTTTATGGGTGTGAAAAGGGGTAAAATGTTTCGCCCAGCAAACCTTTGCCAGGCACATCAGCTAATATACACGGCGATTCAAAAGTCACAGTACACCAGCGCTTAAAGTGGTCCTAGAGAGGTGGTGGAACTCACCCCTCTTCCCACCGGCGCCCATGTAATAAAGTTATTGCGCGCAAGGGGGCATGGTCTCAAAAAAGGGGCGTGGTCACACAATAGTAATAATGCCCACAGTAGTAGCACCCCTAATACACATAATGCCCACAGTAGTAGCACCACATAATACACATAAAGCCCACAGCAGTAGCGCCCCTATACAATGCCCACAGTAGTAGTGCTCCTTATGCAATGTCCACTGTACTGGTAGAGCCTATAGTGGTAGTGCCCCTTATAGAGAGCCCATAGTAGTGGTGCCCCTTATGCAATGCCCCCAGTAGTAGTGCCCCTTATGTCCCCAGGAGTGATGCCTCTTATGAAGTGCCCCCTTTACAATGCCCTCATTAGTAGTGTCCCCATTAGTAATGCACTTAATGGTAATGCCCCTGTGTAGTATTGCCCGAGTAGTAATGTCGCCTGTAGTAATGCCCCCAGTCATTTAGCCCCAGTAGGTATGCCCCTGTAGTTTTGCCCCAGTAGTTTAGCCCCCAGTGGTTTTGCCACTGCAATTATGACCCCAGTAGTTTACCCTCCCAGTGGTTATGTCCCCAGTTGTTTAGCCCCTGTAGTTTAGCCCTCGTGTAGTTTAGCCCCCGTGGAAATGCCCCCTGTAATTTAGCCCCTGTAGTTATGCCCCCAGTAGTTTAGCCACCCAGTAGTAATGCCCCCAGTAGTTTTCCTCATTTGTAATGCCCCCTAGTAATAATGCCCCCAGTAGTTTAGCCACTGTAGTTATGCCCCACTAGTTTAGCCCCTATAGTTATGCCCCTAGTAGTTCAGCCACCAGTAGTTCAGCCACCAGTAGTTAAGCCCCCAGTAGTTTAGCCATCAGTAGATTGCCCCTTGTAGTTTGTCCCCTTGTAGTTTAGCCCCCAGTAGTAATGCCCCCCTGTAGTTTAGCCCCTAAATAGTAATGCTGTCAGTAGTTTAGCCCCTGCAGTTATGCCCCCAGTAGTTTAGCCCCCTTGTAGTTTGCCCCCTTGTAGTAATGCCCCAGTAGTAAAGCCCCCTGTAGTTTGACCACTTGTAGTTTAGCCCCCCTGTGGTTAAGCCCCCAAGTAGTAATGCCCCCAGTAGTTTAGCCCCTGTAGTTATGCCCCTTGTAGTTTGCCCCAGTAGTAATGCCCCCAAGTAGTAATGCCCCTGTAGTTATGCCCCCAGTAGTAATGCCCTCCTGTAGTTATTCCCCCAGTAGTTAGCCCCCTTGTAGTTTGCCCCCAGTAGTTTTTCCCCTTGTAGTTTGCCCCCAGTAGCTTGCCCCAGTTGTTTGCCCACTTGTAGCTTGCCCCCAGTAGAACCACTCACGCATATAGGAAAAAAAAAAAAAAACAATACACCATACTCACCAAGCCCCGCTCCCACGTCTGACCGCTGGTGCCCACTCCTTGGCACTATGGGAGAGACTTCATGACGTCCCATAGCGCACATTGACAGAGCCGGGATGGAGCTGGAAGCAGTAGCTCAGTAGTGAGCTCTTGCTGCTGGCTTCTGCTGTGGAGAGAGAGCTGGGCGATCGCTGGTAACACAATCTCAGCGGGCACCCGACATCTTCTGTGCGGCACCAGGCACACATTGGGTTAGGTGAGCTGGAGGAGACGGAGTTCCACCCCGTTTTGGATCACTTTAAACCCTGCAGTACACACTTTTGTTTCAAAAACTGTGTAGGAAATGGGAAAACTGAATACACCAGTAAGGTATGGGTGTGGTGGGCTGTCTGTTAAGGTATGTACAGAACATGGGCGTCATCTTGAAATCTGCCATCCTGAATCTAAGTCAGTTTTTTTCACAACCCCCACAAACCTCTTTAAGTGGGAGATGTACTAAGCAGTGAAAAGAGTGAAATGAGAAAGTGGAGAAGTTGCCCATGGCAACCAACCAGCTGCTCTGTATAATTTTATAGTATGGAAATTATAAATGTTACTTCAATGCTCCACTGGCTCACTTTTCCATTTTTTTCACTGCTTAGTACATCTCCCCCTAAATTACAGCTCTCTGCATTGAGTTTATAGTGTACTTTTTGGAGAAGTCAATCTCCTGTAAACAAATGTTAACAGTCTGATGTAAGTGTAGCAAATGGGAAATTACAAAATATAAAATGTAGATGCAGTAGCTCTGTCTATCCAGAGAGTATTGCAGCTCTTTTACTGTCTGCAGGCAGTCTCAGTTACTGGGGGTAATTCCAAGTTGATCGCAGCAGGAAATTTTTTGCAGTTGGGCAAAATCATGTGCACTGCAGGAGGGGGCAGATATAACATGTGCAGAGAGAGTTAGATTTGGGTGTGGTGAGTTCAATCTGCAATCTAAATTGCAGTGTAAAAATAAAGCAGCCAGTATTTACCTTGCACAGAAACAAAATAACCCACCCAAATCTAACTCTCTCTGCACATGTTATATCTGCCTCCCCTGCAGTGCACATGGTTTTGCCCAACTGCTAAAAAATTTCCTGCTGCGATCAACTTGGAATTACCCCCACTCTGCAGCAACAATAAACTTTTGGCAACTATGTTTCCTCCTTATTAGACTCTGAGGGCCTAATTCTGAGTTGATTGCAGCAGCAATTTTGTTAGCAGCTGGGCAAAACCATGGCCCTCATTCCGAGTTGTTCGCTCGCAAGCTGCTTTTACCAGCTTTGCACACGCTAAGCCACCGCCTACTGGGAGTGAATCTTAGCATAGTAAAATTGCGAATGAAAGATTAGCAGAATTGCGAATAGACACTTCTTAGCAGATTCTGAGTAGCTCCACACTTACTCGGCAACTGCGATCAGTTCAGTCAGTTTCGTTCCTGGTTTGACGTCACAAACACTTCCAGCGTTCGCCCAGACACTTCCCCGTTTCTTCAGACACTCCTGCGTTTTTCCCAGAAACGGCAGCGTTTTTTCACACTCACCCATAAAACGGCCAGTTTCCGCCCAGAAACACCCACTTCCTGTCAATCACATTACGATCACCAGAACGAAGAAAAAACCTCGTAATGCCGTGAGTAAAATTCCTAACTGCATAGCAAATTTATTTGGCGCAGTCGCAGTGCGAACATTGCACATTCGCAATTAGCGGAAAATCGCTGCGATGCAAAGAAAATTACAGAGCGAACAACTCGGAATGACCACCCATGGGGGTAATTCTGAGTTGATCGCAGCAGCAAGTTTGTTAGCAATTGGGCAAAACCATGTGCACTGCATGGGGGGCAGATATAACATTTGCAGAGTGAGTTAGATTTGGGTGGGTTATTTTGTTTCTGTGCAGGGTAAATACTGGCTGCTTTATTTTTACACTGCAATTTAGATTTCAACTTGAACACACCCCACCCAAATCTAACTCTCCCTGCACATGTTATATCTGCCCCTCCTGCAGTGCACATGGGCCCTCATTCCGAGTTGTTCGCTCGCAAGGCGATTATAGCAGAGTTACACACGCTAAGCCGCCGCCTACTGGGAGTGAATCTAAACATCTTAAATGTGCGACCGATGTATTCGCAATATTGCGATCAAAACCGAGTTAGCAGTTTCTGAGTAACTCCAGACTTACTCTGCCTGTGCGAACAATTCAGTGCTTTTCGGTCCCGGCTGACGTCATAAACACACCCAGCGTTCGCCCAAGCACTCCCACCGTTTCTCCAGACACGCCTGCGTTTTTTCCGGAAACGGTAGCGTTTCCAGCCACACGCCCCTAAAACGCCGTACATCCGCCCAGTAACACCCATTTCCTGTCAATCACAATGCGTTCTCCGGAGCGACGAAAAAGCCGTGAGTAAAATTACTTTCTTCTTAGTAAAGTTACTTGACGCATGCGCAGTGCGAACATTACGCATGCGCACTAAGAGAATTCTCACTGCGATGCGATGAAAAATACCGAGCGAACAACTCGGAATGAGGGCCATGGTTTTGCCCAACTGCTAACAAAATTGCTGTTGCGATCAACTCAGAATTAGGGCCCATGTGCACTGCAGGGGGGGCAGATGTAACATGTGCAGAGAGAGTTAGATTTGGGTGGGGTGTATTCAAACTAAAATCTAAATTGCAGTGTAAAAATAAAGCAGCCAGTATTTACCCAGCACAGAGACAAAATAACCCACCCAAATCTAACTCTCTCTGCAAATGTTATATCTGCCCCCCCCCCCCCCCCTGCAGTGCACATGGTTTGCCCAATTGCTAACAAACTTGCTGCTGCGATCAACTCAGAATTACCCCCTGAGTCAAGTCAAAGCTCAGTGCTGTTCTGTAGCAATAGCTGGCTGAAGTTTATTCTAGCAGATTTTAGGCACAGTTCCTTTGATGAAAGCTGTCTGAGATAGCCACACTGATTTTTCTAAGTAATAGCTGCATATAACTGTACAACTCAGTACTGGTCTGTCCTTTTGCTGTAGTCATAAACTGTATTTGTCAATTAATAATAAGGAATTATCTGTCCGTGGATGAATTGCTTGCACTGAGGTTATATATGCTAAATAAGGTTCGGTTCTACTTAATGGTGCAGGGCTACTGACCTGTTGTTTAATAGTTATGCTGACCTCAGTTGACAGTCCCCTTTTCTCTGCAGCTGTGGAAAGGCACCAACTCCTCCCCACCCTCCATCTGGCATTATAATGTAAGGATGTGCCCTGTGGGCACATCCATGTTGCCGTCCCTAGCTGGGGACAGCGCTGGGGCAGCTTGTCTGTCCCCAGCGCTTGGTGCGTGGCGGCGGGTGTCCGGTGCAGGGATTACCTTTTTCCCTGCACCGGACCAGAGACTGCGGGGGCATTTAAATCTTGGCGCCCTCCGGGAGCCAATCGCGGCTCCCGGAGCGGCAGCCAATCGGAGAGTGACGCGGCGAGCCAATCGGCGCTCGCCGCGTCATAGGCCCCGCCCCCGGCGTCTGACGTCAGACGCCGGGCGGGAGCCGTTCGTAAAGGAGGCCGCGCCGAAGAGCGGCGAAGAGGAGGAGCCCGCGCGCAGGAGCGCGAGGAAGAGGATCGCGTGGCAGAAGGAAGAGGACGGGCGGGAGCAGCGCGGACGGAGGTCGGCGCGCCGGAGCGCAGAAGATCCAGACGCCGCAAGGAGGAGCCGGAGGAGGTCATCGGTCGGGATCGGAAGAGAAGATGTCCAGCGGCGGCTGGACGCGGAGGAGAGACGCCGGCGCCGCTGGCCAGGACGGGTCAGCGGCAGAAGACGGTGCCGGAGGCCCCCGGGTTAGGTAAGGCCTCAGTGAGGCATCCTGCCCCCCTCCCCTTTTCCTCCCTCGACCACCAGGGACGGGCATTAGGCCCGAGGGCACAAGTCAGGCACTAGGCCTGTGGCGCAGTTAGGAGATTGGGGGTCATTTGTCTGATTAGGTGGTTTGGGCATTAGGCCCAAGCCACCCCACCCCTGCGGCACCAGTTAGGCGGGCACTAGGCCCGGGGGACAAATCAGGCAATAGGCCTGTGGGCGATAGAGGGCATTAGGCCCTAGCGTATTTTGGCCAGTAGGTACAGATAAGGTGACCCTGGGCACAAGGCCCAGGTCACCCAACGGGCAGCAAGTTAGGCGGGCGCTAGGCCCGTGGGCGAAGTCAGGCCTCCGGCCTGTGTGCAGTTAGGGGGCGCTAGGCCCATCGAAGCAGTGTTTTCCCCGAGGTGAGTAAAGGTGGCACTGGGCGTTAGGCTCAGGCCACCCTGAGAGTACGGTAGGTGGGTGAGCTGTGCGGTCCCCACTACTGGGTGTTCTGAGTCGGGTAGACAAAGGGACAGCACCGTTTTATGTTGTAACTCCGATAGTGTGATATATGTTGTTACCGTGCAGGGCAAATTGCTGTTATGAGGTTTGTGCTAGTTATGTTGCACCACACCCACAGAGCTAGTTTGAGGGCTCTGCTGTTGTAGTTAGTATAGGGTGTGACACTAGGTCAGAGTTAGGCCCTGCACGGCTGTTTCTCTTTGCCTCCTTACAGGGACCTGTAAGTGGAGAAGATCGGAGTGCAAGACTTGTGACGGTGAGTAGCATCCGTGTACGTCTGTCCCTTGTTTGTCCCCGAGCGCCGGAATCGGGATTGCTCACGGACGTGAGAATCCCTTTTCATCACACTACGTGCGAAAGCGCGAGTGTGTGAAATCTGGGTAGCTGAGGCTCTGTGCCGGTGATGACCATTCACCCAGCCGGTGAAGGTCGCGGCCACCCCTGGGGTATCCCCTGTTCCAGTGGAAGAAGGGTCGATACCCCCTTTAATGTAGACCATTCTCTCCTCAGCTCGGTCGTCGGTCAGCTCCGAGAGGGAATCGCCGTGTCCGGATCCGAATGAAGATTTCCAGGTCCGTTGAGGGTTCCGGTACCTGAAGGTGAGAGCGAGCGGCGCCTGGTGAGTACCGAGTCTACACCTGCACGGCAGCAGGCACCACCACACGCACCCGCAGGCCCCCCCCCCGCACCTCTCACACTTGGCGTAGTCGGCAGGATAAAAGAGACCGGATCACGGACACGATGTGGAACGCCACCAAGAAGACCTCCCTGCGGACGGCTCCGGAGAAGACTCACCCCCGGACGTGTGCGGACCAGAGCGACTGGGTGATGGTGTCTGGGGCAGACATCCTGAAGATGGTGCAGCGGTCGGTCCAGCGGGAAAAAGAAGAGCGCCGGGAGAAGGGGCGCAAGAAGGCCGCTGTGACGCCCTGCAAGAAATGTCGGCAAACAGGTCACTTTGCCGACGAGTGTACTTGGCGAGAGACATCCCCAAAGAAGGTGGTCCAGGAAGCGGACCGAAGACGTCAGAAGGGCCAAGCGAAGGAGTCCTGGTGTTTGCTCTGCGGAAATTACGGGCATGAGCACAACAGTTGTCCCTGGGACGAAGAGTCGAGCGAAGACGAGGTTGATTCCCGGTGTGAAAACTGTGGAGATCCCCGACATCTGCTCCTGGAATGTCCATGGACTGAAGACAGGACGGACTACGAGGCCACGGTGAAGCAGATGACGGAGTCTCGTCAGCAGCTTTGGGACCGGGTGGCTGCAGAGCCTGTGTGTGTGCTCTGCGAGACGAGAGGACATGCGCTTCCCGATTGTCCGTGGAATGAAGACCGGATGATTGCGGATGGTCGCGCCCAGAGATGGGAGGAGGAAACCAGGGAAATGGAGCGGAAGGCCTTGCTTGAAGTTAATTCGCAGGTGCCCATTTCCTCGGAGCCGGAACCAACGGGTGAAGATTCCCCAGTGAAGGAGGCGGACCAGGAACCCGTCTTGGAGAAGGTGGCAGTGGCCCTCCCTTGTTGGAAGTGTCGGCGACCAGGACATGCGGCCAGTGAGTGCCCTTGGGAAGATGCCGAGGACCTATTCTGTCCCAAGAAAGTGACCCCAGTAAGGCAGAATCCTTTCCCGCATGAGGCGGAGGTGGACGACTGGGAGGTGAAGAGGCCACGCTGCGAAGAAAAGCGTGAAGACCCAGTGACTGAGACGTCCGGAATCTCCCCGCGATGGAACCGTCCACGACCAGGACGTGCGGAACAGGAGTGTCCTGGGTACCAAGAAATGCCAGCGGAAGCAAAGGAGTACGCTGAGGAAGTAACGATGCCAGCGGAAGCGAAGGAGTACGCTGAGGAAGTAACGATGCCAGCGGAAGCGCAAGAGTACGCTGAGGAAGCAGAGGTGCCAGTGGAAGCGAAGAAGTACGCTGAGGAGGAAAGTAATACCCCAGTCCAGATATCGGAGGAGGACTCGGACTACGGTGAGCTGTCCGCCGACGAATCCCTCCCAGAACAGATGGAGGACGACTCTGGCATCGGAAGCGCCGACGAGAGTGACTGGCAGGATCGGGTGGAGTCATGCTCCCAGTTGAATGCCCTCCGGAAAGAGGAGGAGATAGTCCTGGAGCAAGAATACCTGCCAGGAGTGCCGAAATGGACCGACGTACGGGGACAGGGCTGCGATGCCGTGGGAGGACCCGTTCCAGAGGAAGAGATAGGACCTTTGGAGATGCCCCACGAGGAAATGCGACATGTGGTGGCTGTTGCCCGGGAGGAAACGGATGCCCCGGAGGATTCCGCTGTTGGGTGGTGGTCGATACCACACCCGGACGACAGGGACGAAGCCACAGACGGTATCGGAGGCCAAGAGTGGGTGACTGTTGTCCCCGTGGAGGAAGATTCCCCTTGGTGGCCAACGTCAAGCGACCGTGAGGAGATGCCACTCCCCCAGAGGATCCGCCGATGGAGGTCAGGACGTAAGAGGAACCCGGAGCTGGAGGAGGAAGGATGTGGGGTCACAGCTGGTCCAGGCTGGGCCCCCGAATGTACCTTCGCCGGAGGGACCTCTGAATTCCCTGACCCGCGGACAATGGAAGTCGTGAGGAACTTTGTAGGGACTACAAAGGAAAAAGGGGGGGGAAATGTAAGGATGTGCCCTGTGGGCACATCCATGTTGCCGTCCCTAGCTGGGGACAGCGCTGGGGCAGCTTGTCTGTCCCCAGCGCTTGGTGCGTGGCGGCGGGTGTCCGGTGCAGGGATTACCTTTTTCCCTGCACCGGACCAGAGACTGCGGGGGCATTTAAATCTTGGCGCCCTCCGGGAGCCAATCGCGGCTCCCGGAGCGGCAGCCAATCGGAGAGTGACGCGGCGAGCCAATCGGCGCTCGCCGCGTCATAGGCCCCGCCCCCGGCGTCTGACGTCAGACGCCGGGCGGGAGCCGTTCGTAAAGGAGGCCGCGCCGAAGAGCGGCGAAGAGGAGGAGCCCGCGCGCAGGAGCGCGAGGAAGAGGATCGCGTGGCAGAAGGAAGAGGACGGGCGGGAGCAGCGCGGACAGAGGTCGGCGCGCCGGAGCGCAGAAGATCCAGACGCCGCAAGGAGGAGCCGGAGGAGGTCATCGGTCGGGATCGGAAGAGAAGATGTCCAGCGGCGGCTGGACGCGGAGGAGAGACGCCGGCGCCGCTGGCCAGGACGGGCCAGCGGCAGAAGACGGTGCCGGAGGCCCCCGGGTTAGGTAAGGCCTCAGTGAGGCATCCTGCCCCCCTCCCCTTTTCCTCCCTCGACCACCAGGGACGGGCATTAGGCCCGAGGGCACAAGTCAGGCACTAGGCCTGTGGCGCAGTTAGGAGATTGGGGGTCATTTGTCTGATTAGGTGGTTTGGGCATTAGGCCCAAGCCACCCCACCCCTGCGGCACCAGTTAGGCGGGCACTAGGCCCCGGGGACAAATCAGGCAATAGGCCTGTGGGCGATAGAGGGCATTAGGCCCTAGCGTATTTTGACCAGTAGGTACAGATAAGGTGACCCTGGGCACAAGGCCCAGGTCACCCAACGGGCAGCAAGTTAGGCGGGCGCTAGGCCCGTGGGCGAAGTCAGGCCTCCGGCCTGTGTGCAGTTAGGGGGCGCTAGGCCCATCGAAGCAGTGTTTTCCCCGAGGTGAGTAAAGGTGGCACTGGGCGTTAGGCTCAGGCCACCCTGAGAGTACGGTAGGTGGGTGAGCTGTGCGGTCCCCACTACTGGGTGTTCTGAGTCGGGTAGACAAAGGGACAGCACCGTTTTATGTTGTAACTCCGATAGTGTGATATATGTTGTTACCGTGCAGGGCAAATTGCTGTTATGAGGTTTGTGCTAGTTATGTTGCACCACACCCACAGAGCTAGTTTGAGGGCTCTGCTGTTGTAGTTAGTATAGGGTGTGACACTAGGTCAGAGTTAGGCCCTGCACGGCTATTTCTCTTTGCCTCCTTACAGGGACCTGTAAGTGGAGAAGATCGGAGTGCAAGACTTGTGACGGTGAGTAGCATCCGTGTACGTCTGTCCCTTGTTTGTCCCCGAGCGCCGGAATCGGGATTGCTCACGGACGTGAGAATCCCTTTTCATCACACTACGTGCGAAAGCGCGAGTGTGTGAAATCTGGGTAGCTGAGGCTCTGTGCCGGTGATGACCATTCACCCAGCCGGTGAAGGTCGCGGCCACCCCTGGGGTATCCCCTGTTCCAGTGGAAGAAGGGTCGATACCCCCTTTAATGTAGACCATTCTCTCCTCAGCTCGGTCGTCGGTCAGCTCCGAGAGGGAATCGCCGTGTCCGGATCCGAGTGAAGATTTCCAGGTCCGTTGAGGGTTCCGGTACCTGAAGGTGAGAGCGAGCGGCGCCTGGTGAGTACCGAGTCTACACCTGCACGGCAGCAGGCACCACCACACGCACCCGCAGGCCCCCCCCCCCCGCACCTCTCACACTAAGGTAGAGGCTGCCTCTGGTGCCACACTTTAATGGGAGAGGATCTGTTTTACCACATGTTAACCCTAAAGAATGTCCATCCTTCACTCCAAACTTGTGAGATGCCTCCAGACCAGAAGCCACAGGAAGCTACTGTGTAACATTGATGCTGTGGTCTGTATACTTTCTTGTCCACTCCAGTCAATAAGAACTGGGTTTTCCAGCAGAGCTGCCTCCCGGTAAGCTGCAAACCACCATTCTCTACAGCAGCCACCATCAGACTCCCTTTGATGGCCATCTCAACATTTCCTCCGCCTGAAAAAGCCAGCACATGGGTCCCACATTTGCATGCTGCTCTTAGGTCTCGTGCAGAACCCTACACAACACACAGTCTGTCCCTTTCTGCTGACCACAGAAATGCAACTTTTCTTTTCCAGTCTTACCACTATGTAAGGGAAACAGGAACTTAAACTTTGATGCCACAGCTGTGATACTCTTAGTCCCCAGGCTTAAGCACATAAATCCATAGAATACCTTGCAATCCCCTAGTAGGGTAGTGGGGTCACACCGTGTTTTAATTAATGTTTGTCAAGCCCCTTATTACCTGTATATAACAATATCAAGAACTGTAAATAGGGGAAAATGGAAAACTCTATTTAAAAAGTCAATGTGATTCATTTCAATTAATGGCCAAATAGGGCATAGAGGATCAAGGTAAAGTGGTCAAAAATAGGAGTCTATTTAGTAAATGTAATCCCCATCCCCCAGTCCGCGGGTGTGCTATTGGTCTCTACTTCAGCTGATGGTTCACAGGTAACTTGATGCTACCAGCACCCCATGACAGAGAGGCAAGCATGAAGGTCCCTTTGTGAAGCAGAAACAGACTGACATGTAATATATGCAACACAATTTTATTATACTGACAGAATTAACAGGATTTTCAGAAATACGATAACAGTTACCGAAATATCTAAATGAATTACCTCCCTAGGTTAATGAGCAGGTGAGACAAGCTGGCATCTCTACAACGCACAGTCTCTTATAACCAGCGTTGACACTAGAGCAGGTATATTGCAGTAACAGGTGAGCAAGCTGGCATCTCTATAAAGCACACTCTCTTATAACCAGCGTTGACACTAAAGCAGGTATATTGCAGGAACAGGTGAGCAAGCTGGCGTCTCTATAAAGCACAGTCTCTTATAACCAGCGTTGACACTAAAGCAGGTATATTGCAGGAACAGGTGAGCAAGCTGGCGTCTCTATAAAGCACAGTCTCTTATAACCAGCGTTGACACTAGAGCAGGTATATTACGGGAACAATATGTTAAAGAAAAAATTAGGGTGCACTATCAATAGCAGCTGGTTGGGGGTGGTAAATTCCCCAGAAGGTTGATCAAAAGAAAAGACAAAAATACCAGCGTTAGCTGCTCATAATAGAACAATTGAATTTAAAAACTCCGAAAGGGTTGTATAAAATTAAACACATTTATTATCAACACATATATAAGTAACCATATAAAATAAAATAAGGTATATATTGCCACATTAACATCCTGTATAAAGTATATAGGGATTCCACAGTGCTGGCTAGTAAACTCTCAGAATGGGACTAGAGTCACTGGATATGACCATAAATTAGAGATGAGCGCCTGAAATTTTTCGGGTTTTGTGTTTTGGTTTTGGGTTCGGTTCCGCGGCCGTGTTTTGGGTTCGAACGCGTTTTGGCAAAACCTCACCGAATTATTTTTGTCGGATTCGGGTGTGTTTTGGATTCGGGTGTTTTTTTCCAAAA